>NC_056733.1:836696553-836769053 GCF_019279795.1 Protopterus annectens
TCATCTTCATAGTCAGGGGTACAATAATAACAAGACATAGTGCAGAACAAAACATGATAGAATGAGACTGCAATATGCAGCAAGAGAGGTATAGGGTAATAGGGCCTTAAATAAAACAGCCAAGGTGAGAATATGAATGAATAGTAGAAGTTGGTTTGAAGGCAAACAGCAGTTACTTCACAGAACAATAGGTGGAAGGAGGGAAGGGAGAAACAGTAAGGAGAGAAAAGAGAGAGGGGGAAGAGGGGAAAAGAATGAAAGGGAAGGGTGAACAGTGGAGAAAAGAAAGGTAGAATAAGGGGGATGGCAGGAAAGGAAAAGGGTCGTGGAGCTAAATGGAGGTGTAAGGAGGGGTAAAAAAAGAAAAAGTTCTAATGATGGAAGAGAAAGTCTGTTAGAGAAAGGTGGGTGCAGACAAGTTTAGGCTTATATTGCTAGATTTAAGTAATCCCTGAGTGAGTGGAGGAACAATTACATGCCCACTTGGAGAGAAGATGATTGTGTAGTGCAGTTTTAAAATTGGAAGGGCTTTCTTGTAAGCAGATAGAAGGAGGTAAATTGTTCGAGAGTTTAGCTATGCTCCACAAGTATAATGAATGACCTGCACGTAGCTTAGGTTTTTGAATTTGGAGAAGATATTGATGTTCAGACTGAAGAGGCCTAATAGGATTATAGAGGGAGAATAAGGAGCTAACTGCAAGGCAGTCTTGAGGTTTATATATTAATTTATGTGTGGTTGTAAGTTGAAGTAAGAGTAGGTGATGGGGGAATTCCAGCCACTGAAGTTGTTTTAAGGCAGTGCAGTGATGAGTAGAGTGGTGACTATTGGTGGCAAATTTAACAATCTTTCTATAACATGTTTCTAATTTTGTTTTCAGGGAGGACTGCAGGTTCGCTAGTAAAGGAGTGACATAAGTTAGAAAGGGAAGAAGGTAATATAGTGCTATAGTTTTTTGGGGAGGGGGGAGAGAGAGGAACTTGTTATGTCTATAAAGTAGCCAAGGTTTTTGTGGGTTTTGCTGATATTATTTTGAATGTGAAGATCAAATTTAAGGTTCTCATCAGTTATTACTCCTAACAGTTTAGTAGAGGTAACTAACTCATTTTTGTGGAGTTAAGGGAGAGTGTTTCAAAGTTGATTTTATTAATGGAGGTATTTTTCGTGGGAATGAATATCCTAAGTTTGGTATTTTTGGAATTTAAAGAAAGATGATTTCTGTGAAGCCAAGTTTCCACAGTAGGGAATGCAGCTTGTGTATGTTGCTTTAAAATATTTGAGTTGTGTGCAGACCAAACTATAGTGGAGTCATCTGCATACGGGACTAGGGAACCATGCTGGATGACTTGGTGGAGACTATTGATTAAAATGTTGAACAAGAGTAGGTCTAATATTGAGCCTTGTGGTATGCCTGTAGGGTTGTGAATACAAGGGGTAATTGAATTCTGCCATTTGACAGCATGCTGTCTGTTAGAGAGGTAGCATTTAAACCAGATAAGTGATTGGGAAGCTATACCTAAACTGGAAAGTTGGGAGAGGAGGATAGTGTGAGAGATGGTATCAGAAGCCTTTGATAAGTCCAAAAAAGAGGGCTGATACAATGCTTCCAGAGTCACGGGCTTTGTTGATTATGTCTGAGAAAGATATAAGAACGGTAGATATACTATGTCCAGGACGGAATCCATGTTGTGTGGGGGAGAGAATTTTATTCTTTAGAAGGAAGTCGAAGAGTTGTTTTTGGACACATTTTTCAAGAATTCTAGAGATGGGGAAAGGATCACAATTGGATGGAAATCTGAGATGACAGTTTAGCAGCCGCCTTTGTGAAGAGGTAAGATTATAGCTTTTTTCTAAAGGGAGGGTACATGAGATTCTAGGCTGGATCTATTTATCAGAATGTTAATGGGGTATGCCACAGAGTCTGCTGTGATTTTTCGGAACTTGTCTGGAATTCTGTCAGCAGAATTAGAATAGGGTTTTAGTTTCCAAAGAAGTAGGGATGGGAGAGAGATTAAATTGCATCTGTCAAATTTATTGGGTGCTGTTAATACTTGATGGGGGTTGGAGTAAAGAGTCAGGAGCATATGTACACGTCTGAAGTAGAGTAAGTTGTGATGGAGAGGAAGGAGTAGAGATATCATTATTAAGGAGAGGTAGAGAAAAAGTAGCTGTAATATTGGCAATACTGTCAATGAAGTAGGGGGTTGAAGATTCTTGCTATTTGCTCAGGAGGCTTTTCAGGGTGAGGGCATGGGTTGGGTTTTGTGCCATGGTTCAAGAGGTTTTTGACAGAGAACCAGGGAACTTTGGGATATTTTTTCTGAGTTTTTGTTGGTTACAGAAATAGTGTTGTTTATCTTGGGAGATTAGTTGTTTAGCTGGGTTACAAAGTTGTTTATACTGGAGTAAGTCAGAAGTGTTATTAGTCTTAAGCCAAAGTTTCCATGTTTTGTCCCTTTTGTTCTTAATTTCTTTAGTAGCTTTAATTGGCCAGAGGACAAGATTAGTTTTGGTTCTTTTTTATTTTAGTTGGGGCTAGGCTATCTAATATGTTTAAAACGTATTATTAAAGAAGAGCAAAGCATAATTTAAAGGAAGGATTTTGCGACTACTCCAGTTAGGGCTTTACAGGATATTATTACATTTATTAAGATTAAATTTTGAAAGATTTTAAGCTGGTTAGATATTATAATGTTTTGGGATGGGAGCACAGGCTCTGATTGTATATGCAGGGAGTTGGTGACTAATGGAGTTGGGCATAGTTCCAGAAGTTATGAATTTGGAGGGATCTGAAATGAGAATCTAGTCTACAATAGATTCTCCTTTTGTTCTAATGTTATATCTGGTAGTGGTATATTGATGAGTTGGGTAAGGTGATACAAATTTATGCTAGAGGGTGCCTGTTTGGTAGAGGTGGAAACCCAGGCAATATTCATATCACCGAGGATAATTGTTTCATTTTTCATAGTGCTGGAAGTCCAAGATAATATATCTTCAAGAATAGGAATATTATTACCAGGTGGGATGTATAGGGAAATAATACAGATTTTTTAGAGCAGTTAAATTCTATTAAGGAGATTAGTATTTCAGCATTTTGGAACTGAGGGATGTGGTCTTTGAACTGAGATAGGTTGAGGGTATTATGGTGTATGATAGCTATGCCTCCTTCTATTTTATTCAGTCCATCTGCTCTAAGTATACTAAAGTTTGGAGGTAGAAGCTCAGAGTCCAGAATAGTTGGTTTCAGTCAAGTTTCTGTGGCAGCTAGGATATCTGTTTTATTTTGGGAGACTCAGGCATGCAACTCAGAAATTTTATTATGAATACTTTGAAAGTTTAGAGTAGTTATATGATGTGATTTACTACTTTTGGGGTAATTTATATTTGCAGAGTTGAAGGAGGTAGAGGGGCCTGGACTGGGGTGAATGTCGCCTGAAGAGATAAGAGTGGAAAGGATATGAGAGAGATGGAGAATAAGACAGGACAGTTTAGAAGATATGTAGTGAGGAATGAAGTAATGAGTGTTAGGTATGTAGTGTATCATGTAGTGTGTGGGGAAAGTGTGAATTCTTGCAAAGAGAGTAGGATTAGTTTGATAGAAGCTTGGGAAAATATCTGTGTAGGTGCTATGTGTTGGGTATATTAAGCAAGTTACAGAATTTGATTTGGGAGGCAGAAATTGGGGATTTATTGTTATGCCATGTGTTAGGATAGTAGGAGTAAGGTAATGGGGAACAACAGTACTATGAGATGAAGAGAGAGGAACATGATTGACACCATGCTATAAGGACAGGTAGTGATTGGACAGTATTTAAAGGAAATGAGGTGGAGAAAGTGAATGAAGAGGAGTGGCTGATGGGGGAGTGGCTAGAAGAGTATGAATGTAATGAAAGAGGGAGTGGGTGGGAATGGGTAGTGGAGCGGAGTGAGCCCAAGTATAGTGGTTTGAACCAGAATCAAGAAAAGAAGTTGCCATGAAGTGAAGAATAAGGAAAAAAACAATCAGCAAGTACCTTGGCTACTTGAGGGTAGTATGCACTCAGATTATATGCATAAAATGCTGTCAGATGGAATGTCTGAGGGTTAGAGAGCCAAATACATACTAAATTAAAGGACAAAAGGCTCAGAAAAAGGGAGCGAAGGGGCAAGAGAAGCTAAGTAAAAGGGAGGGCAACAAATATGAAAATAAAGTCAAATAAGGTCAATTGGGAAAAGAGCAGGATGGAAGACGGGCAGCGGATGAGGAGCTAGTTGAGAGTCTAGCAGTTTAAACAAAGTACGGAGGTACTGGCATTATGCTGAGGGTGACTGAGGGCTATAAAGTCTAATATGCTTCTAGTACTGCTTTAATTAAAGACACATACACGCACTATGAAACTTAAAGTAGGGGTCGATGTTCTGGCAAGTGGCAGTTGAGCTTGTATACACAGCAGGAAGCTTGCAGTTAAGAACTTAAGTTATTTCTTTGCAGAATCTTAGAGGAATGAAAGAAACCATTAAAATGGTTTACACACTGGCCATATAGGATACACTTGGCAGATAGTTGTTTGTATGGAGGTCAGGGGAGCTTGAAAACAGAGAGAAGGAGAATACAGTTATGCTACAGAAAGTAGATGAATTACGTAGATGAATTAAAGTCTTGGCAACTGAAGAATACAAATATGTACAAAATACATAAGGAACATTCCCAAAAATGCCCACAAATTAGTGCAATGGTAATAAACAGAAGCAAACAGCAATATCTGTTGAACTACACTATACAGGTATAGCACTTAAATAAACTATTGTGTAATAGCCAATAACAATTGGTTAAAAACAAACATAACTCTAGCAAAATAGACTGATATTCTGTCCATAGAGTCTGTAATTTAAACATTCAACTTGCTAGCATTGTGAAACAGTAGTGCAGTATGCCTAGATACAGATTCTACAAATTATAAGTAGCTGAAAAATGCTAAGCGACGAACAAGTAAAAGAGCATGGGCTATTTAAAGTCATTTCATAACAATTATAACTAAACAGCTACTACACAAGTAATAAACTATTACATGGTAGCCATTAACAATTGGTTAAGAACAAGCAAAAATCTAATATTCTGTCCAGAAAATCTGTTCTTTAAACATTCAACTTGTTAGCATTGTGCAATGGTAGTGCAGTAAGCCTTGATAGGGATTCTGCAGTTTTAGGTAGCTGAAAACGCTAAGTGACAAACAAGTAGGAGTGCATGGGCTACATAATGCATTTGCATAACAATTACAATGAAATAGCTACTTAAACAAGGCTAATATATATAAAACGCCAAAATGTGATTTGACTGGGAGTACCACAAATCACAAACAGCCTCATAGAGGTAAATTAAATATGTTACTTACAGTTATCTTTATATTTAAACAGTAAAGCAAGCAAAAAGAATCATCACAGTGGTATGGCCCCAGGTCAGTGTCGAGCATAGGATGCCAGTTGGCCACACATAAAGCATAGGATGAGGGAGACAGAGGGAGAAAGCAGGCAGGAATGCAAGCAGAGCTTTTTAAATTTGCAAAGGACTATGGGTAGGGGAAGGAGAAGGGCAGAAGCCAATGGAAAAGAGAGGAAATACAAAGTGCAAAGAAAGGTAGGGCTGAACTAGAAGCAAGAAAAGAAGCCACCATAAAGTGAAGAATAAGAAAAAACAATCAGTAAGTACCTTGGCTACTTAAGGGTAGTATGCACTCAGATTATATCCATAAAACTCTGTTAGATGGAATGTTTGAGGGTTAGAGACCCAAATACATACTTAATAAAAAGGATAAAAGGCTTAAGAAAAGGGGGCAAAGGGGAAGAGAAACTAAGCAAAAGGGAGGACAACAAATATGAAAATAAAGTCAAATAAAGTAAATTGGGAAAAGAGCAGGAAAATGGGCACAGTAAAGTATTCCAATTTGCTTTACAGAAAATGCACACACCTGTCTTGCAAAGAAGTTAGGCTAATGAATTTTTAATTTTATCAGCTAAACAGGGTCAGCCATTTTTATCGACAGACATCTCTCAAACTCTAATTATAGTGACTAGATCCTTCTTATATGCATGTGTCAAAAATAATAGGAATAATAATGCTCAAAGTACATATTTCAAATTTGAAATATGTACTTTGAGCATTATTATTCCTATTACATGTTTCAAATTTGATTCACACAAGCACACAATAGCCATAGTAAAGTATTCCAAATTAATTCACGCACACACACATATGCACACCAGTCTCACAAAGGCAGATTAGAGACAGTTGTAAAAAATGATAAGAACATAAGGTACTTTCATCCATAGATAGTCCCCCTGTGTACGCTCTTACTGTTATGAAGAAAGACATTACATGTAGTTTATTTTTTATTTTTAACTTTGGTTGAACTACATGAAATTGTACAAAGATCAATAGCATCACACCATAAGACCCAGACATGTGTTGCACAGTTTGTATAATAGAGTATTTATTATGAAAGAATAATAAATATTAAACACCTGATAACATATACTAAGTCGATATGCACAATCTCTTTGGAAGTAAAAGTCATCTGAATAATTGCATATTAAATTGAATTATTACTAATGCATATGTTGCTTTTGACAAGCAACTTTGAATTTCAGTACTTTATCAGAAAATGCAGTGCCTTATGCTCTTGAAGAATACATAACATATGTTGTATTAATTTGGTGTGTTGATGATTTTGTCATTACATTTCCTGAACTAGATCAGCGATACAATAGGGAATGGCTGTCAAAAACAACCACAGATTGATAGTTACTAGGCACGCAGTCTTGAAGATTGTTAATGTTAAGGAGGCTAGCCCAAAGTCCCAATGACCCCTAAAGCACTGTCTGGTTAAGTGACTTGCTCAAGGTCACACAGTAGGTACATGAAGGTAGAAATATTCAAACCTTACACCGTGGCAAAGGAAGCAGCTCATTAACATCTCAGAGCTTTAGTCCTCTGTGCTAACTGCCAGGCAAAGGCACAGTTTTCAACTAAATGCAGAAATCCTTTACAATCCGATCTTGTAGAGAAGACTAGTATTACAGTAATATGCATCAATGACTGCATAATGGATGCTGAAGAACAGACAGTTCTGAGCATCATCCCAAATACTGCAAAGTGTATAACCTGACAAATGCCAAAGCCTTTGCTTGAGACTGTGAAGAAGGTACTGCAAAAATATATTACGAAAATGCAATATATGTAGACTATATTACAATTACACAATCCAGCCCTATTAATAAATTAATTCCTTCTTTAGTGCAATGAGTAAAGTAAAACAATTAAAGACAATATAAATGCTGCAGAAGCTTTTATTCAACAACCCACAACACACACACACACACACAAAAATCAGAAATATTACTGCATACAAGATATTGTTTTTTGGGTTGGGATGGGGTCTTACGTGCTTGTAGGACATGTACATCTAATTTTTGACTTCCCTGTCATCCTTGTTATCCAGAACAACTATCTCCTGTGATATCCCTTAGTATGTGGATTAGTAAACCCCCCCCCTGAAACTCACATTTAATGCAAATGCATCTGGCAACCCATTGAACTACAACAGGTGACCTGGGATTCCTAAGCAGATAGCATATAGTGAAACACTAATTAGCGGCTATGTGAAGGGTGCAGAAATTCAAAAGGCAAATGTGTAATGCATTTACTAACAGCCTAGGATAGCCCACTGGAAACAAGTGCCCCTTTGCAGAAGCATTCCAGGAATACTGTCTGCTGAAATAACTTGATCAAAGTCACACGGAAGACTAAAGAAAGTTAAAGGAATCAAACCCTCTACTACATGAAGCAGCTCTTTAACAGTTCATAGCCTTACCCATCGGCAATAAGTACTAGACAAACTGATATAGCTCAAACACAGTGCATTCCATACCTGCATGGCTGCAAAAAATAAACTAAATTAAAAATGTAATCATAGTTCAAATATTACCTTGAAACTGATTGACTTCATGCTGTGGTTAAATAATAAACATACTGTCAGCATAACAAGAAACCAAGGATCATGCACGATGGGCTAATGTGATGTGCTTCTATTTACGCAATCCGTTTCCTTCCTTTGCATCATAGCTACTCAGTTACTAGACTTGCAGTCCAGTGGACAATTGTGGAGCTGAGCTCAAATTTCCAACTACCCCAAGCACTGGCTAGTTAAGAGACTTTCACAAGTTCACATAGTAGGTGAACGAGGGCTGGGAGAATCAAACTCTGTATCATAGGAACTACATCTATCTCACAGCCTTAGTGCTCTACTTCAGCTGCAATCAAAAAGTGACAAGGGAGGGTAAGGAGTCAAACCCCACATCAGTGGCACAAAAAACAACAGCATTAACTCACTATATGAATGGAATAGTGGGATGCAGGAACCATGTATTTATACAGACACACATGCACATGTGATCATTAATTACAGTTTGTTCCAAGTCACATAGTAGGCTAATGGGGATGAAAGGATACAAACCCTGTATTTTTTGACTACAGGAAGCAGTGCATTAATCCTGTATAGAACTCTAATAACTGGCATTATTGACCAACTGTAAATCTAAGTGACTTTTGACCCTTAGTGATTTACCAGACAATGAATTGTGCAGGGGTTTAAGCTTCTATCCTATTAATGAGCTGTTTGCTGTAGTCAATAATGCAGCGCTGAATTCTTTCAGCCTACATTTGCCTGCCACTTAACCCTAAACCCTACTGTGTGACTCTGGGCAAGTCACTTAATCCGACAGTGCAGTGTGATGAGTTTTAATTTGATTCTGAGAAAATCAAAGTGCTCTGTGATAACCTAACTCAGAAGAAGTCACCCAAGCAGACAAGTGTTTTAAACATGTTGGCTATCTGGACAAAGACAGACACACACATTGACACATACCTCCATCTACAGCCACCTTCATTTCCTTCTCACTCATTGTACAGTAAATATCTATGATTTCAAAGACTAAGCTGCTGCACCGTGAGATTGATCTGCCCTTGTAAATCAAAGATGATATAGCTGCTGTACTCTCTCATCGTGTAGAGGAAATGCAAAGAGGATGCTCTGTGCTTTCAAGTCAAGGATATGATGCTGCACTCAAGCAAACACGCAGAGAGGTGGGCATGCCCATCTGTTGTATTTCCTGTGTTCCCTGTACATTAGTCTGTCACTCCCCCAGTCACAAGACAGAGGTCCCAGGAATGGAATAAAAGTTAAATGGATAAAGAATTAAATTAAATTGTTTTGGCTGGCCATGGACCGCCCTGAAGCTGAGGGCCATGGGCAACCAGCCAGTTCACCCTTACTATGATTTATCATACATACAAACATACATACAAATATTTCAAGCATGGGCATTAATGCCCTTCTAGTCTGCCAATATACCCAAACAGTTGTTCTCATAAGGTTCTTCTTAAAAATATCTAAACTAGTGCTTGCTTTAATGTAATTTGGTAGTAGTCTATTCCATGCATCAGTTGCTGTCTCAGAGAACCGGTTAGTGTACTTCTCATTCCTATAGAATCTTTTTCTCTTTTAATTTCTCCAAGTCTTTTGGCTTTATAATACCATGACGGGAATGGACCCCATTCCTAAGTCAAAGTACGATTAAAGTTCATGAAATTAGTATTGTTTCAATCTTTGATGTCAGCCAGAAGTGCTCTTGGCAGCAACTGCAGTGTGCTCAGTAATGACTCCTTCTACAACTTGCACAGAGTTACATATATTGGTAACATATCTAAATACATTGTAGATTCTTTTTTATAAGACCTGTTGCTCCGACTGCTATTGCAACTGTCTGAGTATCTTTTTTTCACATTGCTCTCGTTTCTGCCTACAAATCTTGATATTTTATGACTTTGTGTCTCTTTGAATGCAAGACACTGTAGTCACTGGGTGTGGCAAATTCAATGATCAATGCTACTTCAGTCTTCTTTTCATGGACCACTATATCCGGTTTTCTAGCAGTTGTCTTTTGAACTGTGACAGCAACCGAAATGAACAGGGTTTTCAAGATGCCCAACAGGGATTTCAGCATGCTTCGTGGAATGGTCGGACCTCGAACAATGGAAATTCATGGAATCCGCCGAGGAAGATGAACAACAAACTCCGTCGTTAACTAGAACTCTTTCTGAAGATAACTTTGATATTCCAGATGTGCAACAAACTCATTCTCGATTACGGGTATGTACAAATGCTACAAAGGATTTTTAAGATTTTTAATTACACAGGGTTTGATCCACCAAGTGATATAATTGGTTTACTCTCTAAAGGACTTTCGTTCATCCCTTCAAAGAGTGCTGACATTGCTGAAACTCTGCTTGACTTGAAACTATTTGTACGTAAGTTAAACCTAAGTATTCTTTTTGGTAATCTTGGTAATTTCAACAACATTTTCAGAGTTTCTAGCATAATCAGTCCTCCCCTACATAATGCTCTATCTACCTTTGAGAAATTGTGTGAAACGAATTTTAGAGCTTTGGTGAATACACAGTATGGCCCCTATGTCAAACCGAACATCACATCTAGTGAATTGGAAGCATTGAACTTGTTGCAATCACAGAATATATGAGTCCTTAAACCCGATAAGGGAGGAGGCTTGATTTTTATTGATGAAACAGAATATAATAGACAGATTTTGCAGATTTTAAATACTGAGACATATGCAAAGGTGTCTATCAACGAGTTTCATGGAGCAATAAGAAGAGTTCGGTTTCCCATTAATGAATTGTTTATCAAGGGTAGAATTGATGTTGACTTGTGCAATTATCTCAACATGGTTTCTCCTGTGATCCCCGTCATGTTTGAACTACCCAAGATCCATAAGGATCTACAGAACCCTCCCTTTCGACCCATAGTTGATGGTAGGAACTGCATGGCATATGGATGTGCTAAAGTTGTAGATGAAAAACTGAAAAAGTATTTAGAGTCCTAAAATCAGATATGTCGGGACTCTTGGGATTTTTTGAATTCCCTAAATAGAGTTGTGTTTGATGAAAACTGCCATTTTCTTACCATTGATTTTAGAGAGCTTTATTCAGTAATACCTCAGGATTTAGGCATCGAATGGTTAGAGAATTTTTACTTTACAAAAATGCATTTAGTGATGAGATAGACTTCATTGAATATTTGTGAGACATTGTTTTAACCAACAACTATCTCATGTTCAATGGTGAATATTATCTCCAAAAAACTGGTGTTGCCATGGGCTCCCCATGTGGGGTGAGCTTTGTGAATTGTGTAATGGCATGGTGGGAAAGGAACATTTTGTTTGAATACCCACTCTTTAAAGAAAAAGCGATTTGGTACACAGGTTTTTTTTGGATGACATTTTTATTATTTTAAATGGTGAAGAAGACACAGCTCTGATTTTATTAGAATTTATGTCAACTTTGACTTCTTTTTTAAGTTTTACTTCAGAGTTTAATACTGAGGCAATATCCTATTTGGATGTGTGTTTGAGGAAGGACATTATGGGAAAATGTTATCTAGCCAAGATTTTCCATAAACTGACATACTCAAACTCGTTTTTACACTTTAGCAGTTTACACCCACTATATGTAAAAAGGGGGATTGTAAAAGGACAAATAGTGAGGGCTGCGAGAATGGTCAGTTTGGATATTGATTTTTTGCACGAATGTGAAATACTAAGAGATATGTTTATCAGGAAAGAATATCTTATTATTTTGGTGGATGAAATTATTAGAGAAGTGGTACACAAGAGAAATTGTGGTTGGTTTAAACCCATACTAAACAACATGAACCAAACAGACACGAGGGATGGGAATTCTCATATTGAACCTCCAGCATATACCAGTAATGAATCAGAATCTTACACTTTGAAGTTTATTACCACATTCTCTTTAGATTCTTATTTCTTGAAGGATATTTTAAATAATTTTCGGTTTATTTTGGGTGAAGACCAATCAATTTGCTTAAAGTTACCTGATAAGTTAGGAATGCTTTTTAAAAAAGGTAGGAATTTAAAGAATATATTAGAACGTAAAACATTTACTACCCCTCATAATGCTGGAATGTGAAAATGTGGGAGCTGCAATTTTTGTAAGTTTGTCTCTGAGACTAACATTTTTTATTTGAATGACAAAAATTGCAAAATTAAGGGTAAATTTAATTGTAACACTCAAGGGGTTATTTATGTTGCAAAGTGCCAAATGTGTCCAGGGTTTTATATTGGCAAAACAGAGAGGCACTTTAAACAGGGAATATATGAACACCAATATAGCATTACCAAAAACAATGAGAGTAATGCTCTAGTTAAACATGTGCTCATCAACCCTGGACACTGCTTTCCTTATTTTATTATTGAACAAGTTAAACAAACACCCCGAGGTGGCCCATGGCAAATATACCTTGAAGAAAAGGAACGTCACTGGCAATTGAGACTCAATGCTTTTGCTTTTCCAGGTTTAAATGATTTGTGTTTTATTAAATGTGTTCTTAAAAATAAATCTCTGGGGAGATAGTTCCCAAATAACACTATTGTATTATTTTAACAGATATTTTTTACACTTGTACCTATATTATGCATACCTTATATTTTGTATACATGTGCCTTTTAAGATTTTAATTGGTGTAATGATGTTATTGGGAGAGTAAGTATATATTGCACTATTTTAACATGATTTTTTGTCTGAAGACGGTCACGTATTGGCAGTGTCCGAAAGCGCTAACATTTATAAAGTTTGGATTTTGGAGTATACCCTTGCCTTTGTTGTTTTTCTAGTTTGTCTTTGTTTTTTTTTTTTGCTTTTTGAACTGTTGGTAATGAGTGATCCCATGTGATATAAACTTCATCATTTACTATGATGCTTTGTGACTCATGTTTAGAGTGTTTTTCAGCCAATTCAGTACCATAATGTTTGCACAATCCCCAGTGCAACAGTCTTGCCACATTATTATGTCTTTCAGTATACAGTTCTTCTCCCATTAGTATGTCACAACCAGCAATGAGGTGTGCAACAGTTTCCAGTTCTGTTTTACAAAACCTACATTTGTCTGTTTCTCCCATATGTTCAATGGACTTTGTAAACCAACATGTACGTAGCCCACTATCTGGGGCCGTCAATATTAACCTTTCATCTCTTGGTTTGAATTCGACTCTCCTTAACCATTCCTGTGTTCGATCCTGATCAACATGAGGTTCTTCCAGAAGCTTTCTATACTTGCAACTACAGTTATGCATCTTTGACATTTCTTGCCTTTTCATATGGTCCTTCCCCTTATAGTCTTTCTTTTGTTTATTGGCACATTCGTTTGCTGCCTTTTTATCTACTTCTGGTTTGATTTCCATTCCTGCTTGACGCCAATATGCTTCTGCTAGACTAAGCAGAGAAGTCATCTTAGATTTATTCTTCCCATGTTTCAAAACTTTCATTACGTTTGGGTCTTGTGAGGTCAGCAGATATGTGTGCAGTCCCACAATTGCAGATCTATATATATATAATCAATTTCAAGAAGGCCCATCCCTCCTTCAGAACTGGGAATATATAATCTTGGTATGCAGTGATTTTTATAAATCATTTGGTGAGCATGAAACATCCTTCTTGTTTTCCTATCTAATCTATCCAACATGTTTTGGGACCAGTCAATCACTCCAAAACTGTAAGTTAGTACAGGAAAAGCAAATAGGTTTATAGCTTGAATTTTGTTGCTAGATGTCAATGTTGTTTTTAGGATTAATTTAAGTCTTCTAAAGTATTCCTTACTAAGTTTTATTTGCATTTGTTCATGTTTTATTGTAGATCCTTCATCAATTCCCAAATATTTATACACTCCCTCTTGCTCAAGTTCTTTTATATCACATTCTTGTCCCAAACTGATGCTTTCTTGGTACTGCAGTTTTTTGGCTTTAAAGGTTGCTTTTGCACATTTATCAAGACCAAATGACATTCTTATATCATCTGAAAAAGGTTTGACAACTTGCAGTTGTGCTTTCAGTTCCTCATCTGATGAGCTATACAGTTTTAAATCATCGACAAAGAGAAGATGGGAAGTCTTTACACTTTGTTGTTTTCTAGGAGCCAAATTATAGCCATGGCCTAAGCTGTTAAGTAGACAGCTTAATGGGTTAAGGGCAAGACAGAATAGCAGTAGTGACAGATTCACCCTGGAATATCCCCCTTTGAATTTTTTATCCCTGGGATACTAATTTGTCCTTTATCATGGCTTAATTGGAAAGTGGTCTGCCACTGTTTCATGGTCACTTTAATGTAGTCGATCAGTGTAGGGTGTATCTTACACATTTTTAAGCACTCTTTTATCCATGAATGTGGGATACTATCAAATGTTTTTTTGTAGTCAGTCCATGCCATACTTAGATTCTTCCCCTTTTTACAGTTCTTCACTATGACTTTGTTTAACAACAAATGATCCTTTGTTCCCTATGACTTTATTTTATTGCCCCTTTGTTCCCTATGACTTTATTTTATTGCCCTTTTGTTCTATTGCCATAATTGAGTTTTCTTCTAAATGACTATAAACTATCTGCAGGATTCACAAAGCCTCCCTGTAAGAGTTAACAAGTCTTACACGGAGGCTGCAGTTAAACGGGGTTATGTCAGCATGCCATGCATATTCATGAGGGCATGCTGAAACACACCCTAGGCTAACATGGTCCGTGTAGCAATGTTGGGGGTGTGTCCACATGGCGAGACCTGCAAAGGGACACGCCCCCAGAAGAATCACAGTACCAAAAGGAAACTCCCATGAGCGAGTCTGCGGAAATGTCAAGAAATACAACAGCACACATGCCCCTACAGACTATTAACCCAACTGAAATGTAAAACGTAAAAATGAACAGTTTAATTTTTTTTTATTTCAAAAATGTTTGCCCGTAATTGAGCTCGTTTGCGAGGGTGTGCCCTTCGCTCAGCCACAGTTAGCAGTCATTGAAAAAAAGCATATAAGCTCTAAATATGCAAAATAAGCCAAGTAGCAATAGCGTAGCAGTAGAGATGTCGGCCAAAGAGGAGGCAGTCATGGTTCGGGCCCCAACAACATCATTTTTTTATTTTTAGTGAAATAAGCACAAAACAATCCCCTGACATAGATGTATATATATATATATATATATATATATATATATATATATATATATATATTTTTTTTTTATATGTATATACAATTATAATTTAAGTAAAATGCAATGAAATGGGCCATGTTTTATGAAGAAATCTGACACAATAAAAAAATAAAATATTTTATAAGTGCCCATAGCTGAGCAGCACTCTAACAAGCTGAGTATGTTTGCCTGCAGGTGACCAGTGGTTTAACAGGTGTAATAGGAGTGCCCGGAGTTGAGCAGTGCTTTAACACACTGAAAGTGTGTGCCCGTAGTTGCGCAACATATCACACAGCGTAATATGCGTGCACATAGCCAAATAACGCGTTAACCAGCGTAACCCATTTGCACGGAGCTGCGCAGCGCACCAACCGGCTTACTGGCGGACAACGTTGAGCAACCTGTATCAAAGCCGCCTTTAAACAGACACACTTCCTAGCCTGTCTACACAGTAGTAAAATAGAATAAAAAGCAATGCCCAGGCTCAAACCCAGGATACTGTGCATCATAGTCAAAGTACTGAACCACTAAGCCTTGACAGCTGTACTGAAAAACGCAGTATTAGCATATATAGGAATGAATGGAAATAGAAGCATGACAAAGCAGGTTTTGTGAAGCTGATACAATTTCAAAATGGCCAATCACAGATAAGTGAGGGAAAAACGGCATATATAAGCACCATAGGCGGGAATACACAGCATAACTGATTGTGGAACCTATTTGCAGTCAGGATGGCAGGTGTAGGAGAGGGTAGTCACTTTTGAGCACAGAGGTGGGGTGTTGAGGAGTCCAAATACATGGTTTGGCTCCTAGTCCATGATCATGAGGCTCAACTCATGCGGGGCCAGGTTCTGTGGGGTGCATATAAGGCATGGGCGTGGAACCAGTTGGCACATGATCTCACCAGTGCCACAGGCATACCAAGGACTGGTGAACAGGTCCGTCACCACCATGCGGATCTGAAGAGACAGAAGCAGGACCAACTGAACCATTGGATCCAGGAGGTCCGGCAAATGCCCAACGCCCCACTACTGAGTAAGTATCCATGTAATTATGTATGTAGGGAATTATCGTAGCTGATATTATGGAGATGTATGTTCTAATATTACTTCATTTATATTACAACTGCACGTGTGCGTTCCTTGAATCGGCGAGCCTATGGTGATAGGCTGGAATGGTTGCGCCACCAGGCAGGTTAGTAATTACATTTCTGTAATTGTTATACAATATAAGTGAGACAGCATGTAAAAGAGTTCACTGTAGTTACATATTAATAAAGTTCAAATAACACTAGAAGAAAGATTCTGCTAGTACTGTATGATTAGATAAGTGATGCAGCCTGTAATCCAGAAATAAAAAGTAAACAAATCTGAAATAGTGATTACCCACCTGAAGTGTAATATCAGATAACCTGCAGCAGCCTGAAAATTAGTGGTAAACAAGCTAAAGATAATAGACATGTGTCAAATACATCCTCTTAGAAAATCTGCCATATGAAACAAGTGAGTCTGTTGAAAAGGATTGTTGTAATCAAGTATGACTTGTTAATAATGCCTAGAATAAAGTACCATCTTGAATTGTAAAAATAAAACAAGTGAGAGTGTGAGAAAGAGGTATGAATCGACCAAGAAAGCTGTTATAATTTCTGAATAAAGTATACTGCAGTCAGTACATAATGAAATGAATGAGACAGCCACAACCAAAATGTGAAATGTATGAAATAAAGTACTGAAGCTGGAATGTGTCTGTCCCACAATTTGGATATGTTGCTGTGCCCTTGCAATATGGAGATAGTATGGTTGTCTGAAATAATGAACATCCACAGTTGTCTAGAGCCATATAAATGAAATGTAGCAGGATGCTGTACCTGAACACAGCCAGATATGAAATGTCTATGAATAAAAATGCAATG
This sequence comes from Protopterus annectens, assembly GCF_019279795.1. Taxonomy (NCBI): domain Eukaryota; kingdom Metazoa; phylum Chordata; order Ceratodontiformes; family Protopteridae; genus Protopterus; species Protopterus annectens. Next base: position 836,713,545 of record NC_056733.1, read on the forward strand.
TATATTAATGTAGCAGTAACAGTCCCATCACCAACATTCCTAAGGTTACATATAGGAAACTGTACTAAGACCTGTAGGGTATATACATATATGCAACTACTAGAGATGTACAGCATATGTATATGTAGTTGAAGTTGTTAATGAAATATTTCTTCACCCTACCCTATATTCACAAATAATGCCATTCCACAACAAACTAGGTATGTGTATTCACAATCAATTCCTATGGACATTTGTCCTGTTGGTTCAAACATATTTGCATGTACGTTGCTGCATGTGCCCTGTTAACATATCCAAACCTGATGGCCTGTTGCCATCAATCAACCCTGCATGCTGTTGTATTGTGTACTGTTGTTCAAAATATGCATGTGTTATACTTGCTGTTCAATGTTTGGAATTCATGGGTGTTTGGTTAATGGGAATACTGATGCATGCTGTTACAACTAATTTGGAATGGTATTGTTTGTTACTAACCCAAAATGTCATAAAATATTTCTACAGGGAAGGCGGGTTCCAGCGGATCCACCTCTCCCACCTCAGCTGGCAAGTGCACCTGGCACTAGTGCCCAGGCCAGAACCTCCTCCGGTGGCCCTGTGCCACCTTTGGGTGGAAGTGCTGCAGGGGATGGGGCTCATCCCCCCTCTGCAAGCGTGGCCGGAGGAGACCATCCACTCACCCTCCAAAGTGTACGGTCTGTGGTGCGTAGCGAGATCAGGCAATCTGTGCTTGAACCCCTACGCCAGCTTGAGGCTCAACTGGCACAACTCACGGGTGTCCCTGCTGCCCGTCCTACACAGCCCCCAGCACAGCCCCGTCCTTGGCTGTGAAGGCACAGTGGCAACTGCCCATGGGTGGGGATCTCAGTTTCACTGTTGCCATCTGTGGGCTCATGGGCTCGCGATATCCCAACATCCATCCCCGTCAATTGTGTTTCCCCCCACGTGTCATACTCCACCCCTGTATGCATCTTGTTTGTCTTGTCTGTTAACCTCCCCTACCTACCTCCCCAAATATACCTACTTCCTATACCTCACATTCCACTCTCACCTGAAAAAAAAAAAGGGCACTCTGTTCCCACAAAAAAATTACACCCCATACATAGCTGCCCATTTTGCAGACATGTCTGCTGGACATGTGAAGTGGCAATTGCAATTGGCTGTACAACATATTTTGTTGTCCTCACCCCTCTCTCAGGGGTGGAAGGTTTCAAATTTCACACCAAATTACAGACATATGCACAGCTGTTGCTGATAAAGAAATGGGCAGCTATGGGCCTTTCCTACATCCTTCCTGCCAATCCCAAGCTTGTTTTCCTACTGTCCTACCCTCTTTGTGCCCCCTTTTTCACCACTGTCCTATCTCCCCATTTTCTTTTCTTTCAAAGAAATTAGCGTGGGTGTGCGCGAGAGTAAGCACTTTTAAGCAGTAGTAAGCAGGTGTGCGCTTGTGTGCGCTTAGCTAAGCGTGTGTGCGTGAAGCTAAGCGACAATGCGTATGCGTGAGCTCAGCGCAAACCAGCTTACAACTGCGTAAAAGTGCCTTAGTCACTCTGAATGACAAGGCCTATAGTCTGCTCAGCAGCAAAATAAAATTCCTCTGTCAGTCTCGAACCCAGGACCTTGGAAACACTAGTCTGCATGACTTACCACTAAGCCATGACTGATATACAAGAACTTTGTTCTGAAAGCAATAGATCATGAAATAGTAGGACTGAATGTAAAGGGAATATAGGAAGGCTATTACACAAAGCTTTTCTTGTTTCTTTACTGGCAATTCTTGTGGATTTGTATAACATTAGTATGAGAAGAGAAACAGCCATGCTAGTTGGTAGCTAGTAGGTAATAATGTGACAGTAGCATCTTGCAAACCACACACACTATCAGAACAGGATAAACACTGCCATATTTGAACAGGTAAGAGGCCAGACCTTGCAACTGGGATTGATTTACAGGGATGTCCCTGATTTGAAAACAAATGTTAACTGTGCCCCACTGACTCCCTGTGAAATGTACTAACAGTAGGCAGAAACGTGTTTTGTCCCACGTAATGGTAACTGTCAGCTACTGAAAGTATGCACTACGTGCATGTCAGAAATGGTGTATTAATACACATGCTCAAAATACCCCACAGTCACAACTGCAGAATATCTGAAATATATCACGGGTGTATCCCACTGATATGGACCATTCCCTGAGGCTGATAAAAGATACACCTGAGAGTGAGTATCTGAGGCTTGCAAGTGTCACAAACTCACAGGCATATCATTCTGTCTGCTGTCACACACTTTTTTGTGAATAGCTGTAGAATAGCTTCCACAAGCACACCCACATGTAGGTGTACAACCCACAAATATCAAAGGAGGTATCCAACGAATAACAGAAGGACAGTATAGCAGTTTACAAGCACTGCATGTGCCTGCTATCCATAACTGTTAGTACAAACTACAAGGTGCCACTACTGCTCAGCAGCAAAATAAAATACCCTTGTAGGTGTCAAACCCCACACCTTGGCCAGACCAGACTGCATGCAGTACCACCAAACCACAACAAACATATAAGGAATTGCTGCTGAAAGAAATATAGCAAGCATTACAAGGAGTGAATGTGAATGGAAAATAGGAAAGCCATAGCAACACATTCCAGTAAAGACACCTAGCAGGCCTCCAAGGAGTGAATGTAAAGGCTAAATAGTGAAGCCATAGCAACAAATTGCAAGAGCCACTGCTGTAAACCAGTTACTCCACAAGTCCCACAGGAAAGCACATACTCCCATTTAAACAGTATTAGTATTATTAGGTGTCAGTTAACATACACACTGAGAAGAATAAACTGGAGGAAGCAATAGTCAGGTGTCAGTACAACATGCATGTCAGTGCCTACAACACAGCCTGAAATATGAGAGACATACCAACCTTTACGCTCACACAACAGTATCCACAGCATACCAGCATGGTCCCCACCTTGAAAATCTGAAAGGGCTACGCCTACCTCACCTAACATTTTATAGCACTGTCCTGAAATCACAGTGAGAACTGCAATAACCACACAGCAGGCTGCATGCAATTAGCAAATGCTGGCTAACAATTGGTGCAGAGGCCATCACATGCACATCTGCATATACCTACAAAAGCAGCCTGTACTCCCAGTCCACACGTGCAATACGTTCAGTGCAACAGCCGGAGGGAGAGACAGAGAGAGAGAGAGAGAGAGAGAAAATTAAAAAAAAAAAACGAATAAGAGATACAGACAGCCGAAAATAAAACAATACAGAACAGCAGGCTAACCAGCAGCAAGCCATCAAAAATAACAGTGTCCAACAAAGGTAATGTAAACTAATAATGTAATAGTCTACATACTGTGAACCCTCCATATGTGTTAGCAGTCTGTATATGTATGTATATATATATATATATATATATATATATATATATATATATATATATGAAGATGTGCATAGGGCAGGGGACATACTGCAACTGTTAGTGAAGGCTGGACATACATATGTATGTGAAGGATGCTATGTGCACATAGGTAGGTTGTAGTGCAACATACAATGTAGGTTGTACAGTAATGAATGTTTAGCAGTATGTTAGTGTGTGTATTCGTATGTGTAAATAAAAAGGTATATATATATATATATATATATATATATATATATATATATATATATATTATATGTATATGTACGTATATTAATAGATGTATCTATATATAATATGCATATATGGATACATAGATAGAGAGGGATGTAGAAATAGATAGACCCAGAATGATACCACAGTACAAGGACAAAATGATTGACCTCAACAATTGGCTAAGCTTCTGGTGTCATTCTAAGGAGATCCAGCATCTGTCTGCCTGGGACGACATGATCGACAGTCCATGATGCTTTGCCAGAGATGGCCTGCACCTGTCGTCCACAGAATTCCGGATACTGGTTAAGACTCATGCCACCCCTATAGTGCCTTTGTCAGGCAAGGTTCAAATGACAAATTCACCACTGTAAACGGTGACATCTGTGACATCTGTGCAGTGACAGAGACCTGATTCAAAGCTCCAGAGAGCACCCCTGCATTACCAGGCTTCAATTCATACCACACCTTTTGGCCACCTAACACAGAAAGAAGCACTAAAGGCGGAGGCGTATCCATATTCATTAAGGATATCCACACCTCCAGGCTAGTTGCACAGCATAATGCATCTGAGGTATCCAAGTGCAACTAACTCTGGGCAAGACTGCAATCCAAATCGTTGCTTGCTACAGACCCCCCACCATGCCCCAGGATTCACACCCCTCATTTCATGATACACTGGAAAGTATTGGGTACAACCCAACACCCTAATAATGGCCAATTTCACCTACCCCACCATTAACTGGAAAAACTACTCCTGTACCAACTCTTTTGCTCAACGTTTTCTAGAATTCATAAATACCAACGCCTTGGATCAACTTATGCACACCCCCACCAGGGGCAGCAATATCCCAGACTTGGTCATCACCAACATGGGAAACCGGTGTTCCACACCAGAGGTCAATTCCTCATTGGTCAGATCCGACCACAAGGTAATCAGCCTAGACATCCACATCCCACCCCCAGCCCCAATTAGGGACACCATCGTAACAAACTTCTCAAAAGCCAATGTCACACTTCTTAACACAGAAGTGGCAAACTGCATGACACCCATGCAGACGGACAATAGAGGTATGACTGCTGAATCCTACACAAATGCACTATATAAGCACTTACATGAGTGCATGGATCATGCTATCCCTAATAGAACCAAGATGTTATCCCCCAGACAAAGGAAGCCAGTCTGGTGGTCCTCTGCCATAAACAAACTCTACAACATAAGAAAGAAACTGTTGCAAAAATAAGTAAATTCCAATGACTGGAGGAACCTCAACCTCAGTAAGAAGCTGGGATCCATCATAAAATACCCCAAAGCTAGTTACGAAAATAAAATTGCCACTGACACTAAAGACAACCACAAAGCATTCTATAGCTATGTCAAGAATCTAAATGGGAACACTCAGATCTGCTCTGAGTTACAGCATAATGGCACTAAATATACAGAACCAACTGATATTGCCAACATCCTGGCAGATAGGTTCAGTGCTAACTTTACCCCCTCTCACCCCCTAGAGGGCCCATCTCTATACTGGAAGAATGCAAAGTCCCTATAATCACGGCTGCACAGGTAAAATACACACTCTCCAAAGCCAAGAACACAGCATCCATGGGACCTGACAATATCCCAGGCTGCGTTCTACACGAACCACTGAATGAACTGGCACCCTACCGCAGTACCATGTTCAGTCATAGCCTCACCTCAGGCTTTGTAGCCACTGAATGGCGCACCACAACACATCCCACTCCACAAAGGGGGGAGCCATGACGGACCGCGGTAACTACCGCCCCATTAGCCTGACGAGCCTGGTCTACAAGGCCATGGAATGTATCATCATGGAACTCATAAACAAAGACATTGGTAATCTCCAAACTCTGGACCCTACTCAGTTTGGATTTGTAAAAGGCAGATCATGTCTCCTAAACCTGATTGACCTCTTTGAAGCAGTCACCAAAGCCATAGATGATGGTTAAATGGTTCACACAGCTTATGAAGATCTCGCCAAGGCTTTCAACACCATCCCCCATTCTGGAATTATAGATAAGCACACTAAACTAGTTATAAATCCCTATGTCATAAGATGGGTTGCCAACTGGATCACAGTCAGAACCCACACTGTGAAAGTAGCGTATTCCAAATCCGACATCAGACCAGTGACAACTGGAGTACCACAGGGTTCAGTCCTGGGTCCTCTCCTGTTTGGTATCTACTTCTCTGAAGTGCAGGCCAACACAGAAGGTCTTTGGCTAACAAAGTTTGCAGATGACTGCAAACTAGGAGCCATAATCACAACTCCTAACGATGTGGGCAAACTACAAAAGGCCCTCACTGAGACAGATACCTGGTGTCAAAGCCATGGCCTGAAGCCCAATGCCAAAATGTGTATTGTCATCCCCGAGGTAAAAACTCTGTACCCATGAACTACCACATAGCTGGTAGTCTACTTAATGCCAAAAATGTGATAATAGACCTTGGGACACAGGTGAACAGTAGTCTCTCCTTTGATAATCACACCACCACAGTGGACGGGAAATCCTTCTACGTGGCTCATCTCATCACAAAAGGATTCCCATCCAGAAAAAAGAGGTAATTGTTCCACTCAACTCATCACTTATTAGACCCATTATAGAGTACAACGCCCCTTTTGGTATGTACCTCACAAGACAACTACAACAACTGGAAAGACCACAGAAATACCTCACAAAGAGGATTACTGGCCTCAAACAGATGCCCTATGCAGACCGTCTCAAAAAACTACAGCTTGACTCCATGGCATATCGCCTACTCAGGGGTGATCTCTGCCTAACATACACAGCTATGTCAAACCTAGAGCTGTTGGACATGCTCCACTTAAAGAAATCCCACTCCCTCTGAGCTACACGCTCTAGGGACCTTAACCTTGTCACCACAATAAACAGAACATGCTGGAGGGATAGAGTCCTGTCCCAGACACTTCCCATACTCTGGAACAGACTACCTATCTATGTCAAACAGAGCTCCTCATTAGCACTCTTCAAGAATGATCTTGATGATTGGATGGGAAATGGGAAATTCACCCCGGGGATCACATCTGTGGCTCTGCTCGACAGGGGCATAGGAAAATACCTTTCTTGGGTGGCGAAAGCCAGGGTACATTTATTGGCTAGGCTTGTATGGGCCCTAGGGCCGATAGCCTAGTACCTACCTATGAACCTATGAACATATATAGATAGATGGATAGAATATGTATATACACATATTATGTAATAGACACATACATATGTAGATATATATATAGATGCATACACATATACAGACAGATATGAATGTCTACAGATAAGTATGTATATGAATATCTCTCTCTCTATCTCTCACCCCCCCTCTCTCTCTCTCATTTTATATATATATATATATATATATATATATATATATATATATATATATATATATATATATATATATATATATATATATATATATATATATACTGAGAGAGGCACATGTGTACAGATGTATTGCAACAGGTGCCTGGTGACAAAGGCATGTACTGAACACCAGTGAGGATACAGGAGTACCATACACCATTCCAACACACTTACAGCACTAGCCACCACATATGTGGTTGCCTGCCTACTACTGGATGTGTCAGGAGGGAACATGGGAAACAAGTGTACAATAGCCTCCCCTTTGATATTCACAGTGGCACACCAGTCTTGTACTACCTGTACATGGTACATGTCAGCAGAAATGGTGTGTCAGCTAGTGAAATGTAGGTCACTGTACCCCTCTACACCTCACAATGTCCTACATGGTATGTACCTCCCATGCCAACTACAGAAAGGGAGAAGGATACAGACATACCTAACAAACAATGATAATGCCCTCAAACACATTACCTATGCAGAGTGACTGACAAAACCACCGATAGAGTGCCTCTCAAACTACCGACACACAGCTTACCACTGCTGGATATACATAATTAAGTCACACCCATAACAGTTGTCCAACAACCATGGTAACACCTCACAATATCCTCAACATAAATGACCTATGTCTGTCATCCTTGGCACCGCAGTAAAGAGCACATGGTGGAGGTACAGGTTCCTACCCACAAATAGGCCGTACCCTGGAGTAAACCACCCAGCATTAAGAAGCAAGGCTCCCCATTAGTAGATGTCAGACATACCCCTGTTGAATGTTATGCAGATAGGTAGCATGCCATATGAGTCACCCTGTGTAACTGTCTGACAGGAGCAAGTACAATCACATTACATGTGTCCCAAGGGGCAGGGTAGCATAACAGTATGCTGCTGTAGGCTCAGGCCCAATAGCATACTACCTGCCTATGACACAATACACACACACATGTACTCATTGCAATACCAACTATGTGAGGTGGAATGAGTGTGCCACTGACTGTGTGCAAGGTCTGTAATGGTGTGATTGCTCAGCATGACGTTGTATCTGTCATGGTAGTGTGTGTCCTTGGTGTGAGGCCAAAGAAAGATGTGTCAGGTATTGGGATACAAGCATACTACATTGCCATATGTTGTGCTGTGGTTGCCTGTATGTGACTGTGGTGTAGGTATGGTTATGGCAACAAAGACTACGGTGCATTACCAATGACATTTGTACTGTGCATTGCATGCATTGCATGGGTTGACAATGTTCCCCATACATTACCTTGATACAAACCCCCAGTGTGAGGTTGTGCATGGGACCTCAAACAGTGTGCCGACTGCTGGAGTATACTTGTTTGTTGTGTGGAGTGTGCCAGGCAGTGTCACAGAGTTGTCGGCTGAGCACTGATATGTGGTCATTTACATGTGTATCCCCCAATAGACAGACAGATGCTATATATGGCAGTTCAGTGATATCACTACAGTAGAGTTTTATGTGTGCCATATCACTTGCTCACATATTTTTCTTTTCCTTCAAGGGCAATGGTGCACCAGTGCAATCCCACGTACTCTGCTGCAGAGGAAGAGGAGATACACCAGAGCCTGGTGCGGGATTTTGACACACTCTTTTCCCACACCAACCAGAACCAGCAGGAGAGGGCTGCACTGTGGCAAGACCTTGTCTGTTGGGTAAATGACATAGGCATGCACAACCAGACATATGAGCATGTACTCCATCACTGCAGTGATTTAATTAGAAATGTCCGTCAGCGTGCATCTGATATCCACAGGCAACAGCTTGCCACAGGTGGTGGGGCGGCTATACACCCCCCTTCACCAGACTGGAGGGGCTCCTCCTAAGTGTTGTGGCTCCAGCCCAACAACAACAAAATCCGCACACATGTGTAATGATGGAGGCTGGAGCCACCCAGCAGGAGAACTTGGAGCGTGCAGGTAACATGCCATATCTATAGTTGACTGTTCTCTACACTGGTAGTTTATGCATGTGTGAGGTGTGTACTGTATTTGTAGCTATTATCCTGGTAATTATTGTGCAAGAGTGATATTCTCAATATTGGCAGTAGACCTGTGAAAGACAACTGTTGTACTACTGAACTGTATCATACTCACAGTATCAATGGCACAGTTGTACCCACTGACAATGAATGTCTTATTTGTGCAGGTCCCTCTGGTGTAACAGCAAGGCAGCCAATCCATGCCGGTGAGTGTGTAATAACATTTCTTTAATACTTTTCATAGTAATAGTAATAATACCCTAAAATGGTATTGCTATGTGTGTGATTGCAGGTGTGTCTGTGTCTGTGTGTTTGTATCTCATGTACTGAGGTGTGTGCATGTGTGCATGTGCCCATGTGTGCATGTGTGCATGTGCCCATGTGTGCATGTGTGCATGTACCCATGTGTGCATGTGTGCATGTGCCCATGTGCGCATGTGTGCATGTGCCCATATGTGCATGTGTGCATGTGCCTATGTGTGCATGTGCCCATGTGTGCATGTGTGCATGTGTGGTAACATTGTTTGCACATTGTAAACTGTGTTTCCTGTCTTCTTCTCACAGGTTCTGGTGCTGCTCTGGTGGTGTGCAGTAGGGAACCTGAATCTGCTGCTGGGGATAGTGATAATGATGATACCTGTGTAATGGCACAGGGAGGTGTTCCAGGGTCCGTTGTTGGTCAGCCAGCCGACAGTACACAGCTGTCAACCCCATCAATGCGCACAATCATCCTGCCAATACATCCATTGTCACCAATATCCCTAGGTGATGGACAGCATACAGTGGGCATTGACCAGGGTAATGTGGTATCAGTGGCACATGCATCCCCTCACAGCAGCCATGGCCAGAGTCCTGACATGGTACCACACAGGCAGATGTCCTGGGGTTCTCATGGGAGCATCCGTGGTTGTACTGCCCTCGTCAGATGTGCCCACAGAGGTCTTTCAACCTCAGCTATGTTCTGGGCTGTAATGCAGGCACAGTCACGTATGGAACGGTACACCAGACAGGGTCTGAGGGAGCTGAGAGCACATCGCACTGCTATGAATGACACTATGCGTGACGTTGTGACTGCCATCCGTAATTTCACCGAGGTCACTGACAGACGTTGGGGGGACACATTAGATCTGTTCCACAACTACATGTCCATGAGCCAGGGCAACGCAGGGTGGTTGAGGCATCGATGTGGATGAATGCCAGCAACAGCAGCAGCTGGCAGTTGTCGCGGATGACAACAAACCCGCGGCCGCTCCCATAGTGCCAGTACCAGCCCCAGCAATGCTGGGTCTGTGCTGTCATCAGACCACCCTAATAAACCATGTGCACGTGGCTCTGGACAGTCCCAGCAGGGACATGTCTCCAGTCAACCTGCTTCTGATGACAGTACTCAGTCTGGCTTAGTACCTGATACTGTCCGTAGCACCCCTGCCAGGCACAGGTACCGTGTCCGTGGCCAGAGACAGTGATCTGTATGACCTGGCAGGTACAGTCTGTGGCTCTCCACAAACACCCGTATATGGCGGCCACAAGGTAGAACTGTGTGCATGCATACCCACATGCATAATGCTAACATCTAGGGCTACTAACACATACACGCACACACACTGCATCAACATTGCCCCATGTTCTACGGTTGTCCCTCACTAACACACACACACACATACATGTCGATTGGTTGTATCAGTAGCAGACTCAGGCATACCAAGTACACACCCTGTGCATATGATGAAACTGTGCCACCTCCTGCAATCTGTAACATAGATGCAGGACTGGTTAACATGGTGCTGATGCACAGGGTGACTACAGAGATGTGTAGTAATATTATCATGTTGTCAACTGTACAGTGTAATGATATCATTGTGGGTATATCCCAGCATGCCTGATGCATTAACAGTATGATTGTCACTGTATTGTTTGGTACACCCCTATTAATTACCATAGTGTAATGTCTGCACATCTTTGCATTCTGCTGGTAAGGCTGTAAACAGAAGGCCACCTACATAGGTAGCACGGGGATAAGAAAATGGAAGTTATGATACTCAATGGTGGACATGTAAACCGCAAGATGCATGCAGTACAACCTCTACTCTGCATGGAGAATGTTGATATCTGTGCAGTAATAGACAACAGGTCCAAGACTCCCAAGAGCACCCTAGCACTACCAGGTTACACCTCATACCATGCTTGACAGCCCCAAAACACACAACTAACTATGACAGGAGGTGAGTCTCATTAAATGTCAGGGATACTGTGGTGGCAGGACAGGTAGCATACAGCCTACTAAGTTGGGGAATGCTGATTGAGGGCTCAGTGTCTGTCATTATAAATGTGTATTAGTTCTGGTTTAAGCACTTGGGCTTCAGGTCAGTTATTTGACATTACAAATGTTCATGGTCTGCACTCTTGTGGGAGGAGAGGCTGGACTCTGCCCGTCTGAGCTGGGAATTTCTGGCTAAAGGCTTATAGTGCCTGCATATTTGAACTGTTTCTTACTGAAATTGGTACACCTTGTTTGCTGTAGCATAGACTAGATCCATGCCTGCTGATTGTAGCTTTGTTTGTATGCTTGTTTGCTTGTTATTTCTCTGAAACACTAATTCCACCTGAAACACAGCTTTACAGCGCCTCTGTGGATCCCTAGTGAGATGTGCATTGCTTACTGTATGTATGTCCTTGTTTCACTTGACAGAAAGTTAGTGTTTGTCATTTATGCAATTAAGTTACCTGTAACACATTGCATTTGAGATACCTGGCACTTGCTCACTAAAGCATTTATATATGCCAGCACTAACAAATTAAAAGCACTACACCCTCACAAACTCACCTTGCGTACCTTGTTCCCCATTGGCCCTTTTTGTTGTTAATTATAAAGGAATTCCCAATACTATCCTAGTATGTTCAAAGGTCAGTTGTCAATCTCCTCCATGGTCCAGCTGGTGAATCTGGGAATCTAGAGGCAATGTTACAACTGCCTCATTTACACAGTCAACCCTCTCCTCCTCCCAACAAATTCCACCACATGTGAGAGATGCAACCATATATCCAAACTGCAGGCTAAGCTCTCTCAACTCAGTACTGGGAAAACCTGTCAGGAGGAGAAGGAAACCACGGTCACTACAATTCCAGTCTCACATAGACCTACCATGACAGCAATCCAAACAAATAAACACACACAACCATACTGGGAGTCTCTACATAAAGGTCTGCCTATGCAGCAGACACCTCCAAAGCAGACATACAAGCAACCGCTACCCCAGAACAGAACGCGTGCAACACATAGCTCACAAAGCCAGTGTGCTGAACAGTCACAGCATGTAAGGCTAAACAACACACCTGCTACACTTGTGATGGGTGCCTCTATCGTCAGGTACACTGATGTCCTGCTCACCAGGCTGAACAAGGAGAAGGTCACGGTGAGATGCCTGTCGGGTGCTATGATCTGCCACATAACACAAGCACACAGGTCACTCCAAGGCATGTACAAATATGACTCAGTCAGTGTCCATGCCAGTGTGAATGACCTGAGACGTACCTCCCTGGACTACATGATGAGAGACATAGAGGAGCTCTCTGAGCATGTGGCCCAGACTGGTATGACCCTGACCTTGAGTAGCATCTTACCCTCACCAAGAATGATGCCACAATATGTAGACAAGATGATCAATTCAGACAATTGGCTTATGTTTCAGTGTCATTCAAAGGGGATCCAATGCCTGTCAGCCTGGGATGACATGTTCAACAAGCTACACTGCTTTGCTAGGGACAGTTTGCACCTGTCACCCATGGACTTTCAGATATTGGCAAAGGCTCTTGATACACCCATAGTGCCTTTTTTAGGCAAGGCTCAACAGACAAGACCACCTCCATATGTATCACAAGGGATAGGAAACTAATAGTAATGCTACTCAATGCCAGCAGTGTAAACCTCAAGATGCATGCACTGGAAACTGTCCTTAGCACGGAGAACATCAATATCTGTGCAGTAACAAAATCCTGGTTCAAGGCCTCCAAAAGCACCCCAGCACTGGCAGGTTATACCTCATACCATGCATGTCGGCCACATAACTTGCACCGAAACAGAACAGGAGGGGGAGTATCAATATTCATCAAAGATACACACACCTCCAGGTTGGTGGCACAGCACGAAGCATCAGAGACTATCCATGTGCAACTAACAGTGGGTAAGACTGCCTTCCAGTTCATAGCCTGGCACACACCACACTCCCACACCCAGGTAGCCCACTTGGCCTACTTAAGAATACATGAATATCTGCAGGTGTCTCCAAACAACAATATATTGGGCAGCTTCATTTACCCACACATAGACTGGGAGCATTACTGTAGCTCCAACACCCTAGGTGTAAAGTTCCTAGAATACATACACTCAATTGCTATGGAACAACTTGTTACCACTCCCACAAGAGGGGAAAACATGCTGCACCTGTTCATCACCAACATGTGGACTATATGCTCCAGACCAAAAGTGTATCCCTCACTGGTAAGATGACACCATAGACTACTCTCACTGTATATTCACATACCAAATGCAGCCCCTACACAGAAAACCACAGTCATAAAGTTGTGTAATGCAAATTACATGTATTCACATGAGGCAGGCTTCACACATGGGAACTATTTCAGGTCACAGGTACATATATCTATGTGGCACACACATACCTCATGTGTGCATTGACATTACTGATATGATCTATGTCATACAATATTAAGAGCAACACCCCACACACATGGACAAACTGTGTGAGAAAAACACACATGGTATTTGTAAGATTCAAACCCCTACTTAACTATGTTATGACACTTGAGAGAGATGCATTAGCAGAGCACGCTATTCGCATTACTGGGAGGTTATCCTTCTCCTGCTGTACTTATAGGGTGCTGACATCATCAGTGTTTAGCAAGAGGAGTGTGCATCATGCAGTGTGTTCTTCTAGTTGGCAAAAGGGACATTTCTTTCACAGAGAATTGCACACGCACTAACCCCCCTTACCCAAACACACACTAAGCATTTGCAGTATTCAAACCCCTACTTAATTATGTTTATGACACTGATGAGAGACGCATTAGCGGAGCGTACTATTCAAATTACTGGGAGGCTTCCCTTCTCCTGCTGTACTTATAGGGTGCTGACATCATCAGTATTTAGAAAGAGGAATGTGCATCATGCAGTGTGTTCTTCTAGTTGGCAAAAGGGACATTTCTGTCACACAGAATTGCACACACACTAACCCCCTTCACTCAAACACACACTGAGCTTTTACAGGATTCAAACCCCTATCTAACTATGTTATGACACTTGTGAGACACACATTAGCGGAGTGTGCTATTTGAATTACTGGGAGGTTTTTCTTCTCCTGCTGTACTTATAGGGTGCTGACATCATCAGTGTTTAGAAAGAGGAGTGTGCATCATGCAGTGTGTTCTTCTAGTTGGCAAAAAGAGACATTTTTTTCACACAGAATTGCACACACACTAACGCCCCTCACCCAAACACACACTGAGCATCTGCAGGATTCAAACCCCGCCCTAACTATGTTATGACACTTATGAGAGACGCAGTAGCAGAACTCGCTATTCGAATTATTGGGAAGCTCTCTTTCTCCTGCTGTACTTATAGGGTGCTGACATCATCAGTGTTTAGAAAGAGGAGTGTGCATCATGCAGTGTGTTCTTCTAGTTGGCAAAAGGGACATTTCTTTTTCACAGAATTGCTCACACACTAACCCCCCTCACCCAAACACACACACACTGAGCATTTGCAGGATTCAAACATGGATGTGACATTGCAAATTCAACCCCTGGGATCTCCACTGTGTCCCTGCTTGACAGAGGCACAGCACACTAGCCTTAAATGGTGCCTTCTGTGACCTACTTTACAGAGGCACAGTAGCCTACTGTACTGGGGAGGCAGATGCCAAGCACACTCTGGCTAAGCTCGTATTCCCTAGGGCAAACAGCCTAGTATTGACCTCTACACCCATATGTTTAATTTTTAGATGCACAATATTTGTTCCTGATAAACTGTTTGCAGGTCTTTATTGCCATAGCTTTCCCTGTTTCTATGTACAACTTGTGTATCTGTGGAAGATGTTTGAATATGTGTGGGATCCACTATTTAACTTATGTCTCTGTAGTCATTTAACTGTGTGCACTGGGCAGATTGCTGTATTGTGGTTGGTTCCTGGTTTAACACATACAAATACCAGATATGTGTGGCCAACTGCTAAACTGAGACATGGCCTAAGTGTGTGAGCATGCCCAGTTCAGGCATATTCCATGGCTTGTTGCCTGACATATGTCTCATTTATCAAAGTGTGCGAGCATGCCCAGTGTGTGCTTTCCATATGTTGAGATCTGCAGTCCACCACATTTGTGGTTGTGTGTGAACTTCAACAATATTTCACATTTATAGTTGTGTGTTGGGAGTCATGTTGTGTACATACTGCCCAACTGCTTTGTGTCTGAACCCAACAGGGGTTATACTGTGCCTGCAGGGTTTCCATGGGATAGTTTGCATACAGTTGTCAACATCCTTTCATACTGACCATACACTGTAATATTGTATAGTGTACTGGTTCAGTACTTTCAGTGTGGTGGACAGTATCCTGGGTTTCAGTCCTATCACTGCTTTAAATATTCCTAGTAAGCACACCAGACTGGTTACGGGCCAGTTGTGCACATATGACCATGCTGCATTTTGTTCGGATATGGACTACTTAAACCAGGCTTGTCCAACATTGATAGTGTATTCCACAACTTGGGTGGACATTGACAAACACTAGCGATGTGCCCTAGGCCATTTCTACTGCTAGTCAGAGAGCGTGTTTGTCCTTCAACACATATTGTAACTGGATTTTGACATGACATATTTCAAGGTTAGTATACTATGCCTCTGTCTACCCGTGACATAACAGTGATACCCAGGGTAAACCTACCATCTCCCATCCACTCATCATGATTACTGTTGAGGAGAGTCAATGAGGGACTCTCTGGCTAACCTGTACTGGGAGTTTACTCAAGAGTGGAGTGAGCTTCTGGGTTATGGATCAATCACTACAGCATGTCCTGTGTATGTCAGTGCTGGGGTTCAGGTCTCTCATGTGCATAGCTCACTGGCATTCAGATTGTACAAGGTGCAGCATGTTCATCGATTCCAGCTTGGACATGGCTTTATACATCAGGCACAGATTGCCTCTGGGAAGGCAGTATGGCACTGTGTGGAGCTGCAGTTTGTTTAATCAGGCAACACATGGCATCTGTTTGAGCTCTTTGATCCTCCTGGTGGGGTACTTTTGGGGTCTTTCCAGTTGCTGGAGGTGTCTGCTGAGGTACATCCCACAGGGGCCATTGTACTCAATTGTGAGGCTGATGAAGGATGACTGAAGAGGCACGATGACCTCTCTTGATCTAGATCTGACTACCTTCATGATTAGGTGGGTATATGGTATGTTTCTGTAACCACTACAGCCACATGGTTGTCAAATGCAAGATATCTATCAAATTGTGTCCCCAGGTCTCTTATTACTTCTAAAGTACTTAATGGATTAACACCTATGCGGTAATTGGTGGGCACTTACTGTTTATCCACAGGGGATGACTATACACTTTTCTGCAATTAGCTTGATGACATGGCTCTGGCACCAGTTGTCAGTTTCTATGTGGCCCTTTTGTAGGATGCTTGTGTCAGCTGGAGGGTCAGATAAGGTGCCCAGTTTGTAGTCCTCTGCAAACTTGTTCAGACACAGTCCTTTCATGTTGGCCTGTACCTATGGGAAATATATACCATACAAGGGAGGTCCCAGGACTGAGCCTTGTGGGATGCCAGTTGTAGCTGGTTTGTAGTCTGACATGGCTGCAGCATGTCTGACCATGTCAGTTCTGTCCTTGGGCTGGTTTGCAACCCATCTACTGACATAGAGGTTTATATTTAAGCTGGTGTGCTTATCAATAATGAACACATGGGGTATTGTATGAAAGGCTTTTGCAAGGTCCAGATAGGCTGTGTGGACCACATTCCCCTCATCAATGGCCTTGATGACTGTTTCAAATGAGTCAAACATGTTTAAGGGGCAGGATCTGCCCTTAAGAAAGCCACGCTGGGTAGGGTCCAGTGTCTGTAGGTCCCCAATATTTTTATTTCTGAGGTCCATGATGATCCTTTCCATAGCTTTGCAGACCAAGCTTGTCAGGATTCTGGGGTGATAGTTTGCAGTATCCATTCAGGCACCACCTTTGTGGAGAGGGACCACTGTTGCTGTACACTGCTCTTTGGGTACATATCCTGTGGTAAGGCTGAAATTGAGCAGTAGTGTTATTTGGCGTTCCATTCTTCTTGGAGTTCATGTTGGACACAGGCCAGGACACCATGTCGTACCATTGATGCTGTGTGTTTTGCTTTGAAGATGCTGCCTGTTACCTCAGCATCTGCAATGTCAGGGGGCCAGCACTCTGCTGGGATAGATATTTGTCATTTTGGGGGGGGAGTTTGCACTGAACCTGTCAGGTTGGATGTTGGCAATGTGTGTGGGTTTGGTGTATTGTTTGTAATATTTGGTAATTCAGAGCATATCTGTGAATTCCCAACAAGGTTCCTACCATCAGTTAAGACAGCCTTGTGATTATCCTTAGTGTCCTGTACAATTTTTATCTCCATAGGTTCATAGGTTCATACTGGGATATCTGCCCTAGGGCATTTATCAGCCTAGCCAGAGTGTGTGGGCTTTCGCCACCCCTTGCTATGTGAATATTATGCCCATTTACGGTTTACTTTATTGTGCCTCTGTCGAGATGTGACACACTGAAGACCCCCAGTGTAAATCTACGATCTCCCATCCACTTGGCAAGATTCCTGTTGAAGAGAGTCAGTGAGGGGCTCTGCCTAACATGGAGTGGGATTCTGTTCCAGAGTGTAGGGAGCCTCTGGGTTATGAATCTGTCCCTCCAGCACATCCTATTTATTTATGTGTTGAGGTTGACATCTGTCGCTCTCGCGGCTCTGATGGATTTGGATTTTCTGAGGTGGAGCATGTCCATTAATTCTGTATTGGACATGACCTTGTACATCGGGCATACATCGCCTCTGAGTATGCAGTATGTGACTGCATACAGCTGGTGTGTTGTCAGCCAGGCAGCATATGACAAATGTTTGACACCCTTCATCCTCTTGGTGAGGTACTTTTGAGGTCTTTCTAACTGCTGCAGGTGTCGGGTACGGTACATCCCAAATGGGGCATTGTACTCAATTATGGGCCTGATAAGAGACGAGTATAGGGGCACAATGACCTCTCTTGATGTAGATGTGAATCCTTTCATGATAAGGTGGCCAATATAGGTGGCCTTCCTAGCCACGTTGGCAATGTGAGTGTCGCATGTGGGGTTACTGTCCACTTGTGTCCCTAGGTCCCTGATTACTTCTTCCATACATAATGGATTACCACCTATGTGGTGATTTGTGAGTACCTTGTTTGGTATTTGGGGAGACATTCATACTCTCCAGTGTCTTCAGGAAGGTTGAGTGGTGTTCCTGGATCTGAGAGTGTGGTCTGTAGCATGCTACAAACTGTACAGCGGTTTTGCCTACAGTTAGTTGCACATGGATGATCTCTGATGCTTCGTGCATTATCAGTAACCGGGGCGTGTGGGTATCTTTGCTGAATATGGATACTCCCCCTCCTTTTGTGGTTTGGTACAGGTTTTGGGGCCGAAAAGCATGATATGAGGTATAACTTGGTAGTGCTAGGGTGCTCTCAGGAGCCTTGATGCAGTTTTCCATCACTGCACAGACATCGATGTTCTCCATACTGGGGAGGGCCTCGAGAGCATGCATCTTGTGGTTTAGACTTCTGGCATTGAGCAGCATTACCCTTATGTTTTTTCCACTTATGTTTTCTGGGGAGGTGGGTTTGTCTTTTCAGCCTTGCCTACAAAGGGCACTATGGAGGTGACAAGAGCCTTAGCTAATATCCAGATGCACAGGGGTGACAGGTGCAAGCCATCCCTGGAAAAGCAGTGTGGCTTGTCAAGCATGACATCCCAAGCAGACACACATTGTATCCCCTTGGAATGACACCAGTAATTGAGCCAATTGTTAAAGCAGATCATTCTGTGTTTGTACTGTGGCATCATTCTTGGTGGGGGTAGGATGCTGCTCAGGGTCAGAGTCATACCGGTCTGGCCTACATAATCGGAGAGTTCCTCTATGTCTCTTTACATGTAGTCCAGGGAGGTACGTCTCAGGTCATTCACACCAGCATGGACAATGACTGAGTCATATTTGTACTTGCTTTGGAGTGACCTGCATGATTGCATTATGTGGCGGATTGTAGCAGCCTACAGGCAGCTTACTGTAACCTTTTCCTTGTTCAGTCACGTGAGTGGGACATCAGTGTGTCTGACTATGGAGTCACCTCTTACAAGCATATCAGGCATGTTGTTTGTCCTTACAGGCTGTGACTGTTTGGCACACCGACTTTGTGTACTATGTGTTGCATGTGCTATGTTTGGGGGTAGTGGTTGCTTGGGTGTCTGCTTTGGAGGCCTCTGTTGATTTGGTGGTTTTTAATTAGAGCCTCCAGGAATGTTTTTGTGTGTTTATGTCTTTGGTTTGCAGTTGTGTTAGGTCTATGTAAGTGGGTTTGTGGTGTGTGTGTGGTTACCTTCTCCTCCTGACTAGTTTAGACAGTACTGAGTTGAGAGAGCTCAGCCTCCAGTTTGGAGATGTGCTTGCATCTCTCACATATATTTGTATTTCTTGGGGGTGGAGGGGGTTGTCTGTGTACATGGGGCAGGTGTAACATTGCCCAAGATTCACAGATTCAACTTGTTGTAGCTGGCCTTAGTGGATTTTATGACTGACCATATTTTATTGCCATAATACTGATCAGAGATTACTTCCCTTTTTGGGTTTGCTCTATCATGTGGTGACTTCCTCATTCTCTTGCATGGTTTGGTAATGGCTGTGGTCCACCATGCCAGATGCCTGTGTGTATGGTATTGGGCCTTGGTTTTATTTGGGATTGCATAATCCATGCATTCCTGACTGTGTTCATAGAATGCATTTATAAAGGGTTCTGAGGTGTGGCCCATATTTTCCACAGGCACAGGGCCTTTAATGGATTCCACATCAGTTTGGGGGAGTGCAACATTTCCTTTACACATTTTTTCACTGTGGTTTTCTGGCCAGGGACTGTGGTCAGGATGTGAATATCCAGTATGATTACTCTATGGTCTGATCTTACCAGTGAAGAATACACTTCTCATCTGGCCATAGAGTACCCATGTTGCTGATTATCACATCCAGTATGCTTACCCCTCTTGTGGGAGTGGTACATTGTTCCTGAGCATTTTGGTTTATGGATTCTAGGAACCTTTGGCCTAGGGTGTTGGAGCTGGGATAATGCTCCCAGTCTATGTTTGAGTATTTTCAGTCACCCAATTTAATGTTGTTTGGAGAGCTTGATATTTCCATATGTTCCAACGTAGGCCATGTGCAGTTCCTGGCATTAGGAGGGTAGTCTGTAGCAGGCTACGAACTGGCAGGCAGTCTTAGCCACTGTTACTTGAGCATGGATAATCCATGCTGCTTCTTGTTGTGGTACCAACATGGGGGTGTGGTTATCCTTGACAATTATTGCTACTCACCCTCCTTTTGTAGTTTGTTCCATGTTTTGGGGCTGTAAAGCACGGTATGAGGTGAAACCTGGTAGTGTTAGGGTGCTCTTGTGAGGCTTAACCCAGTTTTCTTTTACAGGACAGATATCAACATTCTCCATGCTGAGGGGAGTTTAGACTGCATGCATCTTGCAGTTTGGACATCTGGCATTGGGTAGCATTACATCTAGGTTCTTATCCCTTGTGATACCTATGGAGGTGGGTTTGTGTTTTGAGCCTTACCTATTCAAGGCACAGTGGGGGTGACAACAGCCTTTGCCAGTATCCTACAGGCCAGGACTGATAGGTGCACATCATCCCTAGCAGGTGGAGCATCGTGTCTTGCTCAGCATGTCATCCCAGGCTGGCATGCATTGGATCCCCTTTGACTAATGGCAATACTTAAGCCAATTATTGTAATTGATCATCTCGTCTTCATATTGTGGCATCATGCTTGGTGAGGGTAGGATGTTAGTCAGGGTCATCATGTTTGCATATACTACATGGTATTACATTGCTTAACACATGGCAATAATGCCTCAGGTGGTGCTGCAGGGCTGTCTATGTTGGATGCACATACTACACTCCCTATACATGTTTGATAGCAGGTTGTGTCAACTTAGGCATCCCTTTTACTATATGTGTGAGTCAGAGAGAGGTATAATTTCCTGGATTCCTACTGAGCCAGTGTATGTGCTATGCGTTGCTGCTTTGCCAAGGCCAAGGCATACTGGGCACACCTCCTTCTGCCTACTGGGGCAGGCTCAGGTTGTTCCTCCTCTGAGTCACGCTCTGCCTGTGATTGGCTTGTCAATGGTGGGGGGCTGTTTGGCCCAGCCTTATGCTGGTCCTGCTGCAGCTGTTTTCGCAGAATCATATTATGTAGCATAGCACATACCATGACGATTTGGGTACATGTAGTTGGTGAGTACTGCACGGCTCCACCAGATGTGTCCAGTCACCGGAACCATGACTTGAGCAGCCCAAACACGCTCGATTACATTTCATGTTTGTGCGTGTGCCTCATTATGGCATTCTTGTTCAAGTGTGTGTGCGTTTCTGATGGGTGTCATCAGCCACAGCTCCAGTGCATAGCCAGCATCCCCCACTAAGTGACCATGTGGGATGTCCCCATTGGCAAATGTCTGGTACAGCTGCATCAAATGCCAGATGTGGGAATCATGGTAGCTTCCAGGGCAGCCAGCACATACATTCATTATTATGCCCTGGGCATCACACACGACCTGGCAGTTGATGGAGGGGAAGCCCTTGCAGTTAATGTAGGCCCTACCCCGCTCATCGGCTGGTGCTTTGATGCGTATATGCGTGCAGTCTATTGCACCCACTACCTAAGGGTATTCCGCTATTTGCTGGAAGAGACGCATATTGCTGGCCAATACCTCACGGGAATTGGGGAAATATACATGCTCACCGACATGTGCTGACATGGCATCCAGGAACTGGTGCAGTACCCTGGATGCTGATGCCTGTGATATCCCCATCATATCACCAGTTGGTCTCTGGAAGGTACCTGTTGCTAGTATTCTTAGGCCATCACATACCTTGGTTTCCACTGGGATGGGTTCCCCTCTGTTGGTTCTGTGTATGAGGCCTTGCCTGCACAGCTCAACAATTTGCTGCAGGAGGTCTCTGTCCACTCTATAGCGCTCCACTATCTCCAGCTCATGTAACCCCTGGTAGGTGACCCTGGGCCTGTACACTCTTCTCCGTCTCCTCACTGTGGGTTGTCTGTCTGCATTTGCATAGTCACCACCCTCAGCAAGTTGCATATGTCTCCTTATAACAGCTATGGCAGCCCCTAGCATTTTTGGTCTGAGTGAAGCTTTTTCAGTTTTCACTTCTAGTAGCTTACTCCTCTGTTGCAGTGTCTCTTGAGAGAAACATTCTGCACTGTTGTTTGCAGAGTTTTAAGTGCTGGGCTGGGCTACTGTTCTGCCTGTGTAATTGCCTGCTTCTGATTGTTTTCACCTGCTAGCTCTGCCAGTAATTTCTGCTAGCTTCCTACTATTTCCCATGCTTCCTTTTTCCTTTCTGTTTCCTCAGGGGGGAGCAACGCGCATACCAGCAAAAACACGCTCACAGTGGCTAACACGCACACACACATGCTTAAATGGACTAGAATCTGCTTATTCGGGTTAAAATGCATGCACACCAGTGCAAGCAAGCTTACAGGTGTTTAAACAGGCTCCTACATGCGTATTCTGCCTTATACACGCGCACTCACGCTTACACACACGCACTCTAGCTTACTCGTGCCTACCAGCGTGCACACGCGCACATGCACGCCCAACAAGAAACTTTGGTGTTATCTATAGTGTGCACCTTCCATTTCTTGGCTTTCCCATGCCTACTTGTTGACACTCCTCTTTCCATGATGTGTGACTGACAGCTTTCACATGCCACTGTGCTCCATTGAGCTGCATTCCTTTCATACATTCCCACCTGTGATGTCACCTATCTCCTACTCTGTTACTCCCCCTTATCCTACTCCTACACTGCACGGATTGCACTCATTTTCTATGTAACAGTGCGATTCACTATCCTACCACTCATTTACATAGGATTGCCTACTAATGCTTAGTTACATGTCTTACACTCCGCTTCCCCCCTTATCAACCCCTACTCGGTGGCCATGTTGTTTTACCCTTCTATTCACTTCCATTGTATACTCATTGTTTGCATAAACCCACATTTGTGGGTTTAATATTTTTATTTGTTGTTTTTTTATAGCGCAGCCCGTTTGCACGACGCTGCGCTACATTTAAATTTTTATTTCATGTTTGCATCAGGGTACGTTGCCAGTGGCCACATATTTGGCCATTGGCATGCTGCCTGCGACATTTGCAACCTTTATTTAGAGCTGACAAGGCTCCATTGTGTTATTTGCAGAACGGTACTCAGTTATCAACTGAGTACATTTCTGCAGGTAACACGGCTCTTACACAGGCAGGTTTCTGCTTCATGGATCACAAAATTACCTCATTTGCATGCCTTTTGGCTGCCAGTGAGGTAATTAGCATATCCACGCCCTGCCCGTGTAAGAGCCGCTTTAGGTGCTCTCTTACACGCACATTCAGGCTGTTCCTGGATCGCGATGGCTGCATGGAGTCTTACACTACTCTTAGACTCTGTGCAAGCCATCGTGAATCCTGCCCTATGTCTGCATCAATTCCAGTATTTAGTTTATACGTCGTCGGAAGGCAAGTTGTTGGTCTATCATTTTTAGGGTAACTTGCAGGTTCACTCTTAAGCAGGAGCATTTTTTTTTCCTGTTGTTAGCCAGGTTGGTGTCTGTTCGGGGTGCACATATAAACAACTCTTACTCATGGCTAAATCTTTCTGCAAATATGTTAATACTTTTAACCAGAAATTAGGTACTGCATCTAGGCCTGGGGTTTTCCATTTAAAGGCTTTTCTTAACTTTGTTTCAATCTCTCAGGCTGCTACTTCATCCTATTTCATATCCTGTACCTTTAAACTTCTTATTCTTTCTTTTAGTTCTTCTATCCATTTAGCATCTTTGTTATGTTCCACAGGATATTCATAAATACTTCTCCAAAATATATCTATTTCTTCTTTTTTTTGGTGGTCTTTCAATTCCTTTTACCTTGTTTCCAAATTCTCTATAAAACTTTTTTGGATCATCCATAAATTGCTTATTTTCTACTTTTCCTTTGTATTTATCTATGTATCTTCTATGTTTTTCCAGCTGTGCTGAGATTTTTTATTTATTTGCGATAGTGCATGATAGATCCTAATCTGTTCTAATATTGTGCATTGCTTTTATCACGTCTGTCCTTCTAAGTGTTTTTGTTGATCTGTTCCCTCTTCTATACTCTTCTAACAGTGATACTTCTTGTCTTAACTGATTTCTAGTTTTCTCTATTCGATATTTCCATGACGTATTCAATTTCTCCCCTTCCTTTCCCTGACTACCCTTTGTTCTTGTGGTAGAACTTTATCAATTATTAATTTAGCTGCATATTAATATATCCTGTTTACTTCTGTTACATCACATGGATCTCTATGGACATTCCTAATTACTGTGTTCATTTGTTTTACCAAACTTTTGACTTTTTGGGTTTTATTGACCTTCTGCAGTCTATTTCTTTCATTGATCTTAATATGCCTGTCTAGCTCTATTAAATCAAGAAACTCTTCTCTTAGTTCATTTTCTTCTAAAGTGAGAACACAAGTTTTGTTTTCCATTTCCTGCAGGCATTCTATAGAGAGTTCTATAGCATCTTCCTGTGGCACATTCTCTTCAATTTCATCCTGTGCCATACGTTGCTCTGTCATATGGGAACTCACTGGCCTATCACTCCTCAACATTGACTGCATCAGAGTTTCCACAGATTCCTTTTCCTTCCCTTGCTGTCCAGCTTCAAGTGAACATTTATGCTTGTTTTCTGTGGAAGGTTCGAAAGTGTCTTCATATGACACCTGACACATTGCTTCCCGTTCCACTGGTTTCCCCTTAATTTGGATGCCCATTGCTCTATTCTGCTGTGGTGCTTTCTGAATTAGATTTTCTACATTGAATCTTTCACTTCACAGGTACTCCATAACCTCAGTTTCTATTTCTTTAATTTCTCCATTACTAATCTCCTTTTCTACTTTTCCTCTTTGTCTTCTTATTTTTTGTATTGTGAAGCTTTCCATGTCTGAATTCCTTTGCCTGCATTTCTCTTCAGATATCTTTGGTGCTGTTCTTTTTGTATTGGTTAGTTTTGCTTTCTCCTTTGCATAGATATTACACCATATTATATGTCTTTTTCTTTCCCATGTCCATATTTTTTCTTTAGATGTCTTCTGATCTTCCTGTTTCTCCTTACCTTGGTGACTCGTTCCATCATGCTGTGACGTAACCTGTGTTAGACTTTCTACACCAAATCCTTCACTTCACAGGGACTCCATAACTTCATCTTCTATTTTTTTAACTTCTACTTTACTAATTCTTTTTCCTACATTCCCTCTTTGTGATATTATTTTTTATTGTGAAATTTTCCATATCTGGATGCCTTTGCCTGTATTTCTCTTTGAATATCTTTGGGGCTGCCTTCTTTATATTGATTAATTTGGCTTTCACCTTTGCATAAATATTGCACCATATCAAATCTCTCTTTCTTTCCACGTCCATATTTCTTTTTTATACTTTTTAAAAATGTCTAGGTTTTGTTGCTTATATTTTCAAACTTCCTCAGATGCTTCTTTTTCCAAAGAGATCAAAGTTTCTTGGTCTGTATATTGTTTTTCACAAATCTGTTGTATTAATAAACACAACTTTTTATTTGAGGCGTCTGACAATTTTTCGTTGTGGAAGTATTTTTCTTTCCTGTAATTTTCCATATCTGGATGCCCTTGCCTGTATTTCTCTTTGAATATCTTTGGGGCTGCCTTCTTTATATTGATTAATTTGGCTTTCACCTTTGCATAAATATTGAAAGGGTGTGCCTTCTTTGAAGGTTGGGCGTCGGGCTGGCAACTTGACACCATAAAAATCAACTGCCAATCGTTAGCGGACCAGAGTTCCGCTGTGGCGACCCCTAACCGGGAAAAGTCGAAAGATGAACAACAACCTTTACATAAATATTGCACCATATCAAATCTCTTTTTCTTTCCACGTCCATATTTCTTTTTTATACTTTTTAAAAATGTCTAGGTTTTGTTGTTTATATTTTTGCACTTCCTCAGAAGCTTCTTTTTCCAAAGAGATCAAAGTTTCTTGGTCTGTATATTGTTTTTCACAAATCTGTTGTATTAATAAACACAACTTTTTATTTGAGGCGTCTGACAATTTTTCGTTGTGGAAGTATTTTTCTTTCCTGTAATTTCTCTCTTAATCTTTTTGTATATCTTGTGTCTGGAAATTCTGGGCTTTTTGCATAATAGCAACAATACATAATTTCTTTCTTATCCTCAATAGTCCACTCTATCGTTTTTATGGCTCTTCTTTTGCCTATCAGTTTTTGTGATTTTTGTGGACTGCTACTTCCTTTTACAACAGGGGGCCATCCAGTCTTCTGCATAGGTTGTCTAACGATTCTCTACTAACTTTTGATAACTCCAAACATTCCCAGAAATAGCTGTCTCTAAATGTCCTATATACCTAAATGAGGTCTCCTCTTAATTATCTATATGAGACACTGTACAAGTCCAGATGTTTTAGTCTTTCACAATAAATACAAATTTCAGATCCATGTATACCTTTGGTATATTTCCATTATACTCTTTCCAGTTTACTCATGCTTGTTTTCTTATAAGGTTTCCATATTGTTATTCTATACAACATGTTTGGGTTTGATGTAACTAACAAACAATTACTTCATCAATTCAGATTTCCTATAGTTTATAAATCTTTTCATGCAACCTATAGTTCTATAACTATCATTAACCAATTAGTTGATATTAGAAAAACTCAAAGTTGGATCTACCCCGTATCCAGTTCCTTAACTGAATCTATAATTTAAATTACTATATGCTGTATTAAATATTCAATTTTCAGTTTATGTCTCCCAAATCTCATATGCTTAGTTTTTTATGTATTTATCAGCTTAGAATTCTCCTGTGCCCAAACGGTCAATTTAGTCAAGTTCTTTTGCAGACGTGCCCTATCTGTAACACATGCAGTCAGTTTACCCAGTTTCAAGTCATCTGCATACAGACTGTAGAATGCCTCAGATGAAAAAGCTAGATCTGAAAGATAGATACAATCTAAACAAGTATGAGCCTAGGACAGAGCCCTGTGGGACACTCTGACGTAACCAAGAATTTCACCTGTCCAGTTGCTGTATGATACTTGCCATTTCCTATTTCTAAGCCATGGAGCTGTCCATCTTATCAACAGTATATCAATACATTGTTCTTCTAATTTATTGATCAGTGTTTTGTGTATGAGCCTATCAAATGCTGAAGTTAAATCTATATACATTACATCATAGCACAATTTTCATTCATAACTTTTATTATACTGTTATAAAACATCATGGTACAGGTGGTAAAAGATATATTCTTAATCTATGCACGCTGATATATATTTTCAAGTCCCAAACTTTCCAATTCTGACATAAACTTACCCAATATTACCTTCTCCATTATTTCTCCACAACATGAAAGTAGACTTAAGGGTCTGTATGACTCTGGGTTTGCCCTACTCCCCTTACTCTTCAAGACTGTATTAATAAGTGCATGTTTGCAATCTTAAGGAATCTCCCCATATTTATATGACCTAGTAAATAATAGATATAATGGTACTATACATTCTTGCTGAAGTGTTATCAGGTCACTGTTACTAATTCCATCTTCTCCCTGTGCTTTGTTTGGATCCAGTTTCTGCAGTTCTTTTTCAATATAATCTAATTTGATTCTAGTATCTGAGGTTAACTGGATGTCACTAGGATAACTTATCACACTCTTTGTGGATCCAAACTGTTTTGCATAAGATTTTGTAAATATATCTATAACCTGTTGTGTATGAGAATACATTTTAGAATCTGTACACAGTTTATCAATTTGTATGTCTTTAGTCCTTCCAAATCTTGTATCTATAAAATGTTTTCCTATTATGCTCAATATCTTTATATAAATTTTCTTCAAATTTTTCTTGAGCTTGTCTCACACTATGTTTAATTTGTTTGTACAGCTTGTGTATTTCAGTTTTCAAAGTTGTAGTTTGACCTCTTTCCCATTTCTTTTATTTTTTGTATTTCACAGGGCGGCACAGTGGTGCAACAGTTAGAACTGTCACCTCACCGCAAGAGGTTTTCCAGTTCAATTCTCGGCTGGGGTGGCTTCTGTGTGGAGTCTGCATTTCTGCCTATGTTCGCGTGGGTTTTCTCCGGGTGCTCTGGTTTCCTCCCACATTCCCGAGATGTGCTGCAGTTGGATTGGGCATTCTAAATTGGCCCTAGGTGTGAGTGTGCGCCTTCTGAGGAAGGTTGGGTGCTGGGCTGGCAACTTGACACTGAAAAACTCTACTGCCATTCATTCTGCGGACCAATAATCTGCTGTGGTGAACCCTAATGGGAGCAGCTGAAAGGTGAAGAACACTTTTTGTCTGTTATCTCAATCAAGCATCTTGTTCTCATGGAAATGTATCCTCCTGAGATTGTGTGATCCTGACGTTAAACATTTTCTTGATTTTTTGCATTCAAACAATTACTCTTTCAAGATTTTCCACATTCCTTCTGCATTTTCCCACTGAAAACCTCACCCAAATTAGTTTATATAGTTAACGGTTTTGCTTTCATATAATCTGTTGTTAATCTTCTATTCATTGGCTTAGATTTCAGTTTGGCAGAATTATCTAGCAATAAATTAACCTTTATAATACCATGATCATTGCACATCAACCATGGCAAAATTTGGCATGAAGTAACAGTAATTTATTTAGGAAGACAAACAATGGTTAGTATGTTCAGTTCCCTGGGAGTTCTTTTTTTACAATCTAAAGCAATTGTCATTCCTGAATATACGTTGTGAATAATTTCCTTACTAACGTTGTTAAATCAATATTATTCCATTCTGTTTCTGGTAAATTTAAGTCCTCAACTAATATTATTCTTCCCTCCTGTGTTTCATGCAAGAAATGTATGAATTCCTCCAGGCCATCTGCACTTGACTTTGGTGGTCTATACAATCTAACAATTGTTATAAGTTCCAATGTTGTCTTTATTGTCGCAGTTACTCAATATATAGTATTGGTGTTAACACTGAACATGTAATGATCACAAATCTCATAACTATTTTTTAAGACTTCCACCTGATTTTTTGTTAGAATATCTGCTATAGTAGAAACATTTATAACCTAATATAACTGGTTTCCAATCATTGTTCTTTAACCATGTTTCACAAACAATAAGAACATCATCTAGTGGGAACGTAACAAATTTTCCAATAAAAAAAGTTATTATTAATGCTCCTAGCATTAACAGCCATCAGAGGTGCATCAAATGTTGCTATCTGTGAACTGTTACATTTTTGACGTGGCAATAATCCTGCCTTGTGTTTGTCAAATATTGTAAAATACCTGTTGAAAAAAATTATCTTCCTTGATCTTGACAAGTTTCATCCTGTCTGAACACATACATGCCCAGAATTAGGCTTGGATAGTCTACATATTTCCATTTTTGAAAAGAGGACATTTTTTTCATGAAGGTATTCACCCCAAAAATCTTTTCATCCACAGTTTCATGACTCTCCTTTCTATATGTGATTTGTGAAAAATATGAAAACTACATCCGCACACTTGTACAAGCTATGCTATCTAAAAGGGTTGTAAGTTCTCTACCAACAGTCAGAGAGTCCTTGTGGATAAGATCATTCACACTGACATGAATATTTAAAATATGTTACTATTTTTGGCCTTTGGCCCCTATTATTTTGGGCTTTGTCCTGATTTCTTGCACTAAGAAATTGAGAGGTACGTCTCCAATTACAAGAATATCTTTTCTGATGAGAATCCGAAGAATCTTCAACTGCTAATTTGGTAATATCTACTCTATCAATTGTTATAAAGAAATGATCTTCATCACCACTAGTCTTATCAATCCCACTGTTTTCATTGCTTATTACATTTGCAAGCATATGGTTCTCATTTAGCTGGCTTTGTACAGCTATAGCTTGAGCCATGTTTTCAACGTCTGTCGTTCAGCCTCCTTTCTTACAGTAATGGCATGTTGTCAATGTCTGTCATTCAGCCTCCTTTCTTACAGTAATGGTCTTCAATCCTTTCATATTTAATTTTGATTTCTTCCTTTACAGCTGCTCCTTGCCTCTTTTTTCTACAGTCTCTTTTGGAAAAAAATGACATTTTCTTTCCTGCAGACTGAAGGTTTTCTGGTAGAAAAATGTTACAATTCCCTATAATCTATGTGTTACATAACAAAGCAGTGTCCTTTTTAGTATATATTCTCTTTGCTTTACAGACATTTATTAGTTTCTTTTTCTTCTTTGTTATATTTTGTGAACTTTTTTCTTTCTTTTTTCTTTTTGTCTATACGCTCTGAATCCTCAGCTTTCTGGCTACTTGTATTGAGAACTCAGTTATCAGTGGCATTATCTTGTTTCATAGGGGTTGAGTGATCTTTATAGACAATAGACACATCCTTTCCTAAACATGTTCTACTTGCTCTTTGCCTAACATTTTTTATTTTGCCAGTCCAACTCTTAATATATGTAACAACGGTTCTCCAAGTTGTCCCAATTGCACAAGTCCAATCACCATCATTAAGTCCAGATTTATTAATAATAATGGTAAGCAAATCATCCAATTTTTGACAATCAGCTGGTTGGCCATAAAGGAATGTCCTTAATATAGCCCTCTGTCCTGAGCCAGGCATCAACATGTCTGACCTGGAGGAAGTGTCCACACTATCATGGTTGCATTTTATGGCATGGGCACATATTTTGTCAGCAGTGGAATTAAACATGGCCTGCTTGTCATTGCTTGAGTCTGGAAATTTTTCACCTTGGCTTAAGGCTGACTTCTGGTCTAGCCCTGCAGCATAGAATGTTCCAGATCATCTGTGTCTGACTTGTGGCTCTACTGCTAGAGGGACCAGGTGGGAAAGGATAACAATATGTGTCCAATGTCATCTTTTCAATCCTTGAACACAGTGGTAGTTTGGCTTGCTGTACTGGTAACACCTGTATCATTAGCAGCAATGAACCATGTGGGCCTGTGCTACATAGGTGTTCTGCTTATGTGCGGCTGGGTGTGTATAATAGCATGCATGAACTTTTTGTGAGTAGCAATTGTAGAGCTCATAAGTTACTGCAGGGAGGAGGTTAATTGGGGTTTCCTGAGCACTAACACTCACATATAGATGCTGTTACCTACTTCCAGTTCACTCAGCACTTACCCCATCCCCAGAGGAATTGATGGGCAGTAAGCCTAAGGGAAACAAATGGTTCAACTGAATGTCCAGAATGCTTGGGCTAGATGGTCAGCACATCTTTGTGCCAAAAACTGAAAAAAAAAAGATTGAATTTTGATAAGCAGTAATGTTAGCTGCATTATTATATATCTTTATGACCAAATTACTGGACATATATACATTCCTTGTATACCTCTCAAGCAATCTCAAGAACCAGTTTCATTACACCTATAAGAGCCTGTAGTTCAACATGGTCACATATGGGACAAAGGAACTTGAACTGCTATTTTCAGTCCATAAACACAACCAGCATTTTTTCCAAACCTTTAAAACCTTGAGTAACAGCAACAAGTTGCAAGCAAGCAGTTTTATTGAAGTTTTCAAATTTGTATGTAGTGATCAGTGTTCTAAGTATGAAGGTGGTTCAGTGGTATTACTGTAGTGAGCTTATAAAACATCTCTCCATGTTTAAAAACCGATACAGCATTACAATCGGTGTTCTGACATTATTCAGAAAGCCACTAATGTGACATCATAAGACAAAGTCCTCATCTTCTTCTTACCCCCCTCAGACTGTTCAAATGCACCCTGCTCCCTTCATTTAACATTGCTCAGTTCTGGGTGAGAGAGGGTGCAGTATTATATTTACTCTGCTTATTAACCATTATTAAAATCAGATTTAGTGACAAGCATATTTCTGCAAATTTGCTGTGCTCAAAATTGAAGGGAGAGAGGTTAGGTGTACCTACTCCATCTCTGAAAGTAGCTCTTTCATCATAACCTGCTTCTTAACTCATTTAAACCAAATAATGTGGTTTGGCACATCCCAAAGCCCCTCCAAAGTTCCAAATGACTTCTCCATCTCTGACCTAAACAGCAATAACACTGAAACCCCTTCCACATTCAAGTACCTCAGTCACCACTTTCATTCCCACATTGAAAATAGCAAAAGTAAAACAAACTCCTTGCTCCTCTGGTCTAAAACCTTTTTTTTTTTCCTTTTCTGTCTATCCTCAGCCAGGACCACTATAGGGAAAGGAGTCTTCCTCTCCCACCTTGAATACTGAAGATAGCCTTTCATCATTGTTTCAACCTCTACTAAAAATATCAAATCAATTCAGACTATCTGCAGCTCCATTTGCCATTTCATCACCAATTCATCTCCACAAGAACACTACTGCTACACTCTAAACAAAGCCAAATGTATCCCTATTAAACAAAGAGCTAACTTTCTACTCAGAACGCAACTCATTGCATTGCTAAACCTCAACAGTTCCCACACTCTCCATAAAAATCCTCCATGTGCAACCTATGTCAGTACTCCCAGTCTACTCCTCCACTCACAAACCTCCAGTCCACTAACCATGCCTTCGCCATACTGACTCCCACCCTCTAATAATCCCTCCCTCTCCCTCAGAGACTCACCTTCTCACCTTCAAAAATGACCTAAATCTCACCTACTTCAAGAAGCTAAAATGCTTTTTCTTCTCAAAGTGCTCCATCCCATAATTTCCACTCAGCTCTATGATGTCCCTTACTTTCATTTCTGTGCTGAATACTTGCCAGCATTTCCACCTCAACCTATTGGTTGATTCTAGTCTCGAACACAGGTCAGTTATTTATGTAATATATATGCTTATAACTACTGTTTTTTTATGAATGTATTTCACCTGGGCTGTGCCTGCAAATGGTCATGACTCATCAGTGTACTACCTCTGTTAACAAACTTACTAACTAAACAAATAAATGTGTTTGATTTGAACTAAAATGCTGCAGGACTTAGTAGCTTCTTATGGAATAATCCAATCATCAGAACACACCGAAGGAACGTTACGATTGTCCAAGCAGCCTTGTTCAATTACTGTTCTCAGCCTATTTGCCTAATGATGTCTACAGCAGAAATTCTTCAGAAACTGGCTAGTTGTCAGCAAATATCACTTGCTTTGGTTTATTATTTTTTTTGTACAAAAATAAAAAGCAGTTTTGCTTTGTCAGATACCCAGGAAGTTTAAGAACAAGGCCTGTAGATGACCATTCACCTCAATTCACACTAGTCAAGTTACAAGATCATCAGACAGCATATTTTATAAAATGGAAGTAAAGACAGACTAACTGATTTCAACGTGAACATACTTTATTATGTTACACATAATATACATAAAATTATTTTCTTCAGAGAGTCTTGCAGACAGAATGACAGGTAACTGACAGCCTTTTCTACTTTTCTACAGCTAGACAGAGTTATTTCTGAATGGTGCGATGACAAGAAGCAGTGTAAACAATTAACATATGATATAAAAATAATATATTTGTAGTATATGGTGTGTAGTGATGCTACAGTTATACACTGAATTCAAGAAAAAGGGAAATTTGTTAAGCACCTTTCACAACTATTAAGCTCTAGTCTTATGCTAGAGTGTTAGCAGCCAGAACAGAAGAACAACTAAAGCTTTAAATGTTTTGCTGTCTCTGTCTTTCTCTGTCTCTTTTTCTGTCTCACACACACATACACACGCACACACAAAATAATGGCAGAATTAAGTGTCTAACAGCTTTTAAAGCTACTCATCCATTAAAGGGACACTTTGGTTCTGGATATTTCTTTGTGACTGAGCTAAGTGTTTTTTGGCTTTCAAAATTGTAACCCCCCCCTATAACTAGTAGTATATGGGGGTAGCTAAAGCTCCATGTATTACAAAGAATTATCATTGGGTCTCTTTGATCATAATTCAGTTCTCTTATTATGTGTTCTCAACATGGATGCCTTGTTTCCTTTCTCCAGCTTCACTCTTTTTTTTTTTTACTTTTGAGTTGATTTGTTAACATCCATGCCTCAAACATATACTAAGGTAGTAACAATTGGAGACCTACTCCTAGTCCCCTATTTCCTCAAAACTAAACTAAAATACAACTGTGATTTTAGAATAGAAGGTAATGGTATTGTTATACTGAGAAAGCAAACATAAATGCAAACTACATAATAAATAAATCTAAATGTATGTATCTGCAGCTAAAGACAAATATTTTTCCATCAAATTATGAACAGAAAATAAAGTTGTTGAACATAAGCAACAAGGACTGCCAGTTCCTTTAGTATGGCAAATAGATTACGTTAGCTCTTCCAGAAATGCAGGCTGTCTCTCCTTGACTGACAAGTAATTAGCCTTACGTCTCAATCACAGACAAAATCTATTGCTTAGCAAAAACCTAAGCCAAATGACAACCCCGGTAACAAGGCTAATAACCTATTTGTTTTTGAGTAAACTGTAAAGACAAGAATAATCATATATATAATTGCTCATATAAACTTATTTTGACAGTATATATTACAAATGTGTGCCATCAATGCTTTAAACAAATCACTTGTATTTTTTATAGTTAGATTTCACAGGAATGTGCTTCATCTGAAGTGGAAAATAAGCTGATGTCTGAGGTGCAGTAAAGCTTTGATTCATCCACCATTACACAACTTAATAATTAAAAATGGTATAGTGTTATTCATATAACTGTAGATCCCCAAATGGTTTACATATAGGTAAAAAAAGATGAGATGCTGTAGAGACTTATCTGCATAATACCTGTACATGGTAGGCATCTATCATGGATCTATTAGGTCCATGTTTATTCATATTATTAGTGAAATATTTTCTCACGCAGAAGAAAATGTCAGGCATACCATATGTGAAGCCCCCCTCAACCCAGAATTCATGCTGCAGATGAAGTACTATGACCAAGTGGGTATGAAATTATGACAATCTGCACTCATAGGCAACTGCTCTGAATGCTACATCCTATGGTATGGCTTTCAGATGGTACTCCTATACATAAGTGTATGTATCCATAGACAGCAGGTACCACTGACTGGGCCTAATTAATTATATTCTTTGAAGGACATCTGAATGATATACAAGTCATTCAGTAGGCATGCCACAAATGACACAACCATGACTACCCCACAGAGATGGAAAGCAGGTATGCAAATGCTTGGCTAGGACAATGTTGTGTTGGCCATCCCAAATGAAATATATCCAGCTTCTTTTGTTATGCAGCCAACAAAGACATACGGAACCAGATGTATCTCACCTACTGTCCACAGCACTCTGACTCACTGCAGTATGTGAGTTCACTCCACAATACAACTTCTTACCCTGTCATGTTCTCATCTGAATATTCTTGCCAAACTCTTTTAGTGCACTGCTGGGTATCACCCACTGCTGTTACATAGACATAGATAATGCTGATAGTATGGTGGTGCAGTAAGAATCAGCAGTGCCTCTTCTAACCATGCATGTGTCTGCATACAAATTAAATCCCTCTAATGCCCAGTCTACTACTCATTATATAGAGCTCTCCCACTCAGGTGCCCTCAGACGCTCAGTTCTGTCCCTGTGTTCCACCTTGAAAATAGAATGGAATTAATTTGCACAGAATGTTACAGGCTTGCATTAGCTATCCTCAGTGACATTTCACTATGTGGGATAGTGTTTGGGAATGACTATCTACTTTGAGTTGCTTTGTCTCCTCCCTTTCTGTGAGAGGTTATTCTGCAGTGTGACTGAACACGTGAATGAAGGCAGAATTGATATCTCAGCAGAGAGGCTCTGTATTACTGCTTGGAATCTTTTGGAAATTAACCCAAACTAGGATGAATTTCTGTTTAAGGAATACAAGTTAAAGAGAGACAAATATATAAAACTATATGTTATGTTGAAATCTAAAGGGGGATACAATATTGACTTTTTTATTTTATTAAATTGATTTTACATCTTAGAAAACCAAACACCTTTATGGGTTTAAATTTTATTATGTTAGCCACACTCTAAAGAATTAGTAACAAGAACAGACTCAAACTGGATTGAACCCCCCCACCAAAGAAAAGAGTAACTTCATCAGAAGTTATATAGATAAATGTACATTTCTAAAACACATATGCCACCTAGTGACATGTTCCAACCCTGCCTGACTTATAAACATACTACATGAATACATATACAAAAATGCTCATTTTCTATTGCTAAGAATACCCAGTAATAAATATAGTTTTATTACACAAATATTTAGTTTGTAATTGCTTGGAAATGTTATTCCACTTGTGCTTCAGTAGTATGTAATAAAACAGTAATTTGTCATCATGTCTTCAGTGTCATTTTCTACATTTGAAAGATCTTGTTTCACTACCAGAGCAAAACATAAACTTCCTGCTTCCAAGGAAAGGCTTTCTCTACTGACATAGTTATTTAGGAAGGCAGGAGATATTCATAGAGTCATAGAATTATCGAGTTTACAAGCCCATAAATCATAACCACGTTGACAAAACCCGCCATTATAGTGCATCTTCTGCCTCCTGGTGGGCAAATCAAGGCAGGGCAAGGAAGAATTTATGAGAGCCCATTCAGCATTCTAGGAAGTCTTATATGTAACAGAAGCTTAATTATTTAAGTATATATGTATGAGTATATGACACTTAGTCATAAACTCATACAAATGAAATACACACAATCTTCAAAACGTGGTTGAGCCACACACTTGTGTGAGTGTGTGTGTGTGTTTTGTGTGTGTGTGTGTGTGTGTGTTTTTTGTGTGTGTGTGTGTGTGTGTGTGTGTGTGTGTGTGTGTGTGTGTGTGTGTGTGTGTGTGTGTGTGTGTGTGTGTGTGTGTGTGTGGGTGTGTATACAGACACACATACATTAGTTAACCAGGATAGAGCACTGAAAAAAGTTGACCAGTTGCAGTCCCAACCTGGGTTGCATTTTAGAAGAGCAAACATTGAATCATGAGTTAACACTGAAAAGGTTACAGTACAAACATAGATTACAACATTAAGAAAAAAGCATTTGGCAATGATGAGCAGTCTGCATCATTGTAATGCAAACAAATGGTATTGCATTACGTTACTGTGAGAGCACTGATCAGTAGTAAAATAGCATTAAGCAAGCAGAAGTGCAGGTTGTGAAGGATTTCTGTGGCAGTCCGACATAAGAGATATCTCACAGGTTAGGAAAACGTAAGACTTGAGAGATGTTGGGCAAATAGGTCAATGATGTGGCAGGTGTAATTAGGAGATATGCCCTATACTATAGTTCTTGCATGCGTTTTGTTTGAAAAGAAATTGCTTCAGTTGTTGATCAGATTTGGTGTAGATGGGAATTTCTGTGATATTAGGAGTGAGGAATAATCAGTGTTTAGGTGAAAGTATTGAAAAGCTGTAGTCTGTAAAGTGGACCCTTGTTGTAGGGGGGGGGGGGGTTGAGCTGGGAAAGAGCTGGATTCAGTTCCTGAGGTTACAAATGGGGGTAGATGCAATGAGTCTCATGGTGAGAGATGAAAGTGTTTCTTCATGAAGAAGTTTATAAGAAAGATATCCTAGGATGGGGTTTGCTGTATCTATAATACAAAGCCATTTAATTTTGGAGAATGCGTTGCAATAATGATCCAGATGTGCAGACTTAGTTATAAAGTAGAAAATGTAGTTAGAAATAGTTTGCAGTGTAGTGAGATTTTTTGTTATAGGCAATGAAAAATATTGTTGAGCTGTATTGTGCTGTGGTACATCTCCAAACAAATACTCTAGAAGGTTTAACAGCCACTGAAACATGGCTTTGTAACTCATAACTCACGCTCACCCCCTCAAAAAAAAAACTACTACTTTTTCCCAAAATGTCTCTCTCATCAAAAAACAAAATTTAAAATCCTCTCTCTTAACAATGCAACTATTGAAGTCACTTCTCATAGCAAGCTATTAGGGATGATAGTGGAAGATAATCTTAAATTTGACCTGTGTATACAAAATTGTATAAAAAAATCACCAAACACTAGGAATGCTTTATAGAGCCAAACATTTTCTCACCAGTGCAACTGAAACTACACTTACCACTACTGACCTCCTCTCCTTAATACTTTATGGTGCTCCCATCCTTACTAATCTCTAGGCATCACAAAAAGCAAAACTTGAAAAATGCTATAATAAAGGTGCAAAATTTGCAACAAACACCCGCTTTAGAACCCAATACTATATAGCCCTAAAATCCCTAAATTAGTTAGAATTACCCCATCCACTAACATATACACATCTTCTTACCACCTTTAAAATTATCCAGCATCCATCTGCTTGCCCAGAACTAAATGCCATTCTACGCAGCTATGTTCCCATTTGATCATTACGATCCAGTGACCAAAATGTTCTCTCTGTCTGCAAACCTAATAAATCTGCTGGGTATGGCCTGTACTCATACCATGTTGCTAAGGTCTGGAATTCTTTACCTGTATCCATCAGGTCAATAACCTCCCTTTAGTCCTTTAAAACCATTCTGAAAGACTTCCTAGCCAAAAATCTCTCTCTTCTTGCTCATCCCTAGGATAAACTATATCCTTAAATATGAGCTAGTACCTATTCATACTTATCATGCTTCCTGACTTCAATCAGTTTCTTTCCCCGACTCTCTATCTACATATGCCATAACCCTGTTTTTTTTTTTTTTCTCTCACTTCACTTTGCAATTCCTGTTTGTATTATACTAACTTACCTTTAATTTCTATAAACTGGATATTTTTTTTTCTAAATAATAAATCATTGTCATATAAGATATATCTATTTTTAACCAATGTTGTCAGATTATGTCTAATTTTGTATAATTATTTAAATTGTAGATGTTTTGCAGTATTTTGAAGCTTGTGTATTGTTCTTAAAGTGTGTTTGTAATACTTTGGAGCTTTTCTCCCAGTGCATCTGCTGAAAATGGGCACCTACCCAGTCAGACTTTCATGGTAATCAAATGTCAGTATTCAATAAATAAAAATTCTATCTGAGTGAGTAGTATTCCCTTTCCGAAGGTGACTCTGGCAATTGAAAAAAGAAATTGATGAAGGTCAGTACCCAGAAGATGAGGTGGATGATTTTAGTTTTGATTTTTGCAATGTGCACGTAAGAGTTAAGTGATTGATCCAAGTGGATGCCATGATATCTGAAATGGAAGATGATTGTAGTGAGGTTGTTGAATTGTTCTTTGATTTGGAAGGAGTTAAGGCATTTAAGAAGACTTTTGTTTCTTAGTAACACATTATTCCAGAGATGGGAGAAGTGCTGAGTAACAAATCTGTCCCTCCATCATGTCTTATTTATTTTCTGATGGAGATTCAAGTATTTAGTTTGTATGCTGGTGGAGCAGCCATGGTGGTGCCGCGGTAGTGTTGTTGCCTCACAGCAAGAGGTTCTCCTGTTTGATTCTCGGCTAGAGTGCAGGGAGTGCCTTCTGTGTGGAGTCTGTATGTCCTCCCCGCGGTTGGGTGGGCATTCGAAAGACATGCGTAAATGGACGTGCCTTGGTTGAACGTCGAGCTGGCACCTTGGCGTTTGTGAAAATCTACTGCCAATCATTAGCGGACCGGAGTTCCGCTGTGGCGACCCCTAACCGGGAAAAGCCAAAAGACAACAGTTTGTATGCTGGTGGAGCCATTTTGTTTTGGTGAGGTGTAGGAGATCAAGAAGAATTTGGTCCTTAACAACATGGGATACTAGACATAAAAAAAACTGCAGAGGAATTTCTAAGCGCCATAAAAAAAGGGATAGAGCTTCAAGCCTGTCTTAGTTGCTTAGGGATAGTTTTAGTTAGGAATCTCTGGGGTCTTTCTACCTGCATGATGTATTTGAATAACTGCATACTAGAGGGGTATTATATGCTATAACTAGTCTGATGTGAGCAAAGTATAGAGGAATGATA
Organism: Protopterus annectens; assembly: GCF_019279795.1. Classification (NCBI taxonomy): domain Eukaryota; kingdom Metazoa; phylum Chordata; order Ceratodontiformes; family Protopteridae; genus Protopterus; species Protopterus annectens. The sequence continues at coordinate 836,753,852 of NC_056733.1, forward strand.
ACTTCTTTTGAACTAGACGAGATTCATTGTGTTGTTAATTTGGCTAAATAAAAGGATTTCCTAACTATTGTTGCTACATTGTGGTCAAAGGAAAGGGAGATGTCTATGAAGGTCCTGAGATCTCTGACAATTGTATCAGATTAAAATGGACAGTCAACAAATGTAAAATAAAATAAAAATAAATAAAATAAATAAATCAGTGTGGAGTGAGATACTGCCTATATTGTAAGCTGCTTCTGAAAGTTGTTTAGTAAAGGTGACAATACTGCACTTCTTTGGATCTAATTTAAGCCCATTTCTAATGTAACATTCATTTGTATAGTTTAGTCCTTGCTATAGTAACACAGTATTTGGATACTGAGTGAATGACAAACCTGTTTTCATTGGGAAATGTAACTGGCCATATGTCTTGAGTTAGTGGCTTGGAGGTCCAAGAAGCAGATGGCAAATAGAAGGCATGCCAATACTGAGCCCAGAGGAATTCTTCTAGTCAACCTTTTGTTTTCTCAGGGGGTGCATGCTACTTTAAGTATCTAGGTTGCGTCTGTCAGTTTGATATCCATCTTATAACATAAGGGCCTACATTTAGAGTTTTAAGCTTATTTACAATTTTAGCACGGTGAATAGTATATAAAGCCTTGGTCAGACCCAGGTTTGCTACGTGAACTGCATGACTGCTATCTATGACTTCAGTGACTTTCTTGAGGATGTTTACTGAATTAGGTAGACACAATCTCCCTTTGACACAGTCATATTGCTGAGGTCAATAGCAATAATAATAGTTTTAGATCAGAGCTTATGAAATCACATACAGTATATTTCATGGTTTTGCATATTAAAGTTATTGGGCTGATGGGGCTGTAGCTCCTGAGATTTGAGGTGTTTTTTTTTTTAGGATGGGGCAAAACAATAGCCATTTTCCTTAGGAAAATATCCTATGACTATCATTAACTAAACAGTTTTTACAGGGGTTTAGAGAGGATATGTTTTGTAGTCTTGATTAAGCAACCAGGTACATCATTGGCAGAGGCACAGCTGATTCATTTGGTGCCCAGTGCCACCTCTTGATTTTTCATCCCTTAATACCAGGTTGAGGAGCAAGGAAAGAAAAAGGAAAAAAAAAGTTCATTGTTCAGTTTAGTGGTCCTCCCTTCCTCCTTTTCTAAGGAGGAGCACCAGATCCTAACCTTATCATGCTCTGTCCCACCATCATGTTTATGTGACGAACCAAAAAAAATAAATAAATACAGATCTGCTGACTGTGTCTTCTAACACCTTATGCCGTTTGCTCCACTCAGGTCTATATCAAAATTCCGAAGAGGTACAATGCTGAATGTGAAAACATCGAACCCAAAATATCGAATTGTGAAAATAGCGAAGCACTGGAACATCGAAATCTTACTTAGGGCAAGATTTTGGTGGGCCGTTCCGTTGCTTTGCTATTTCCTCTACTGTGGTGCGAGAGTTACGGACCTTAGGGTTAGGGTGCGGGTTAAGGTAAGTGGATAGTTAGTAATGTATGTGTGGTTTAGTGTGGGGTTGGGTTTTGCTAAATGTATGTGTGTGGTTTATTTATTTTGGTATGCTTGTGTTGGGTGTATGTTTCTCGGAACAGCAAATTGTTTCCCTGGGAAAAAATTCTCTATTCTGAGTGTTTGATGTTTTAAATATTTGAAATTCCAAGTTCGAACATATGGTGTTCGACATTTTGGAATTTCGAATATATGATATAGACCCGCTCCACTCTAGATATGCTTCTTATTGCTGGGGCCCATAGAGATGATTTTTGTTTTTTAGCTTTAGGAAGTGCAGTTAGGACTTGTTCCTTAATCATCTTGGGGGAGGAAGAAACTTGGGGATTTGTGGAATTTCAATGACTTCCTAGTGTGAAGTTGGAACTAAATTTTCTGCAAGTATATTAGCAATATCTTTAGTATCAGGGCAATACCATTATGAATTAATTCTGAGTATTGCTGACTGTTATTTTGTAATCATCTGATATAGTTAAAGATGGATTTATGATTATCCCCTGCTATGGATTCTTAATTTGTGTTCCATTTTGATCTTGCTTATGGCAACTTTCAGACTCTTGCTGATCTTTTGGATGCAGTGCATATTGAGGGTAGAGTGTGATTTATTAAAGGCCTTAATTACTTTTCCTTCTTTTATTTTAGAGCTTGTTGATGCTGGCATTCAACCAATGTGGTTTGTTTTCACATTTACAAATATATTTAGTGTACAAGACGTAAAACTAAGGGGGCTGAGATAATGCTCTGTGAAAGCACAGCTTCAGCACCACAAGGTGAAACATCAAAGCACACAGTCAGCTATTGGTCAGCCGAATAATGAGAGGAATGTCAGCAAACTGTGGCAAAATTGTCAGCTTGTGACACGTTGTCTCCATGGCCAAAGTACCATCATAAGTAACAAGTAATGCAAGGAGTTTAAGAGTAGCAATCACATGTTATAGCAAGTAAGCAAATTTTAATATTCTGAAATCGGTAACATTTGTAGGAGATGACAGCTCCTGGTAAGTTGTGCTATATTTTCTAACTGATGCAAACTACTGTGCATCTATATCATGCCCTAAGTGTTATACTTCTTTTTAAAAATGCATTTACTTTTCTTAAGGCATACATCTGCACCCTTTATTCTTCTCAACATATTTTCTTTTATGGCCAAAATAGATAAAACATTGTCCAGATAAAGTGCAGCACCTCATGTCCGCCGTGTGTCTGCATGGCCTCCCTGTGTCTGCATGGCCTCCCTGTGTCTGCATGGCCTCCCTGTGTCTGCATGGCCTCTGTGTCTGCATGCATTTTTGCCAACTGCACCAGTTTCCTCCCATGTACTATAGATACAGGTAGGTAAATTAGTCGTCTTCCAAAGTGCCCATTGATAGAACTGCAGCATGTGTGTCATGTTCATGTATGTGTGCATATGTGCACATGCACGTGTGTGTGTGTGCGTGTGTGTGTGTGTGTGTGTGTGTGTGTGTGTGTGTGTGTGTGTGTGTGTGTGTGTGTGTGTGTGTGTGTGTGTGTGTGTGTGTGTCCTGTGATGGCCTTATGCCTACTGCTTACAGGAAGATACTTGGGCTCCCCTCACGGCACTGAATAGAATTAAGTGCGTAATGGAAAACAAATTAATGAAATTGCAACTTTTGGCACTCCTTGTTAAAAAACATTTGATAATTCTTGGAAACAAATTGGGTGGAAGTGACACTTCAAAACTGAAACTGGTATCTGTAAAAATTTCTTTATGAGTATTTTGTGATCAAGCATTTCTTAGACTGATCATCTAAACAATTTATTGATAAGGCTGTTTCATATTTTAATTTCAAAATGTCTAGCTGATGTCCACCAGTATGAAAAAGTCTTCATACTGAGGTATGGGATGCATTTCAAAGGAGGTACTTTGTTAGCAGTAAACTTATACTTGCTAGTTAGTTACCTAAACTGTTTATAAAACAATATTCATGTGCCATTGCCTCTCCAAATTGTCATGAGTATCTTTTGATTAAGCAACCATTTATATTGTTGGGGTCCATAGAGATAAGATGAAAACTGGAGAATTAATTCATTTTAAAACTAAAAGGGCAATTTTTATGATACACTTATATAGCAAAGTACAGATATTTGTTTATATCTCCCTTCATCTAAACTGTGTTCTGTTCCTTGAAACCTAATCCATATTACAGTAGTATACATTTTATGATACTGTACACTAATGTAAAGCTTATGATATTGGATTTAGTCAATTCGTGGCTCACTCTTCACATCAATGGACCTGATTAACCTAAGGGTTGGTGCTTGAAGGATGTGTAAACAGTGTGTTCTTTCAATATTAGACAAAGAAACATGCTGCACTCATGATTGACTAAATATAAATTATATTATTAAATTATGATATTATTATTTAAATAAATAAAATGATCAGTCAAAGCTATCTTGTTACTGATTATTAAATAAAAAATGTATTTCCAAAATGTGTAATGCTTATGATCTAATATACTCCGCTGTAGACAGTTTAGATTTCATGGTCTATTTCTCTCTTTTTTGTTTTTTCCCCACTGCATGTTTACCATCAACACCCCCCCCCCCGGCAATTTGCCCATTCATTCCCCCTTTACTGGGACAAGCTGCAACCAAAAGGAACCATCATTTTAGGCTGTCATTATGGGTTCTGCATTTATGGACTTAATGTCCCACCTCTTGGAATCTAACACATGTGCTCACTAATGCAAGTAGCCCCGTAATGCTCCTCTTCTATGAAATGATGTGAATGTTCCTGTACAGGACCTCCCTGGGAAGCAGTAGCCCCTTGAAGGACTAGTGCTGAAGCAGGCTGGCAACAAACAAATTTGAATCTGTGATCAAAGCACTGCAATCCATTCTTCCTTCTTCAGTGGGATCCGATGATGTAGCAGACCAGACTGTTACCCTTCCAAAGGATTGGCAAGCCATATGCCACTCACTGAAACCCCCTCCCCACTCAGATCCTCCAGCACCTGAACAGGTACTAGATGTTGAATCATTTGGGTCATAGCCAGAGCTCCATCCTTGTATTCCAGACAGCCACATATGATCTGTTTCTTTACATCTCATAACTTGAGTTGCCTAAAATGAAAGTTATATTACAGGAGTCATTCTTTGTAATAAATATCTGGCAACTACTACATGGCTGTAAAAGTATGTCTGAAATGGAATTAAATTAAATACAACTACAAGTCCAAAATACCAGCATACATTACTTGACAAATTAAGGTTCTAATAGAAAATAAAGACATAAGTTTCAATAAATACTATTTTAGTGCACTAAAGAACTTGCAGCATTTGAAGTTCAAAATCATTGTCATGGGGGCGGAGTCTAGATGGCCAACTGAGAGCAGTGAATTTGAGAGCGCCATAAACTAGTCTAATAATAATATAGGAAAATGATATTTTCAAGTTTAAAATGTCAGAAATCTATAGATAACTACTAAACTACATAAATATCAATTTTGGTGGAGATATACAAATATTTTCCTGTCAAGTAACTTGGAGATATATTGAGTCACTGAATATGAACAACTCAAGGAATTCTTATCCAGATGGTGCTTTGAAAAAAAAAACTGCAATTGATGACATCTACCTTACAGGAACTTTCTTTGAAGATGGATGGCTTTAAAAATGACTTAGAAAACCTCAAATTAAATTCTCAAAAACAGACTGATACTCTTAAGGAACTATTACAGCAACACCATACAAAAATAACAAATATAGAGAGTTCTGTAAATGACATTGAAGGGAGACTCAAAGAGGAAGAATTCCAAAAAGAATTTCTGCTTAAACAGAATACATGGCTGCTTAACAAAATAGATGACTTAGAAAACAGGGAAAGAAGAAACAACATAACAATCTTTGGTCTGCCTGAAAACACTGAAGGAGAAGACATTATTTCATTCTTAACAACCTGGATTCCTGAATTTTTAGACTTGAAAGAGGGACTTTCATTTGGAATTGAAAGGACACATAGAGCACTGAGGAAACCTGCTTCTAACTCAACAAATACTCCACCTAGATCCCTAGTTATAAAATTTCTTTCATTTCTGGACAAGGAACTAATATTAAAATCTGCCTGGAGAAAATCAACCTTAAAATGCAATCAAAGCCTGATAAAGTTTGACAATGATTATTCTTCCAGAATACATAAACAAAGGAAGAGTCTAGCCAATAATAAAACTGTTGAAACAAAACAACATTAAAGCACAGCTGGCCTTTCCAGCCAAGATAAAAATACTTTTTTGCCAATGAAATAAGAACCTTTAATGACTTAGAAGAAGCTACTATATTCATCAAAAACAACATAGTGTCTACCCCAGAATAAATGGAATGGGTGCCCCTACTCTTAAAAGAATAAAAGAAACAAATCATTGGACTGATGCTAGAAAGAAGAAACAAAAAATTGATTCCAAGATAGCTGTCCCAAAAAATAACTCTTACAACTACATCTCTCAAAGTATCAACTGATATGGTACATCACTTGTCATCTGTTTTTATTTTTTTTAAAAAAGGAGTGTTTCTTAAACAACTGAGAAACAGTAATGATTTATTCAGAATGTTCAAAGAGTCCAATAATTCTTCACAAACAAAGGTAAGTCAAGATGGATTACTATTTACATTATATATAAGCCAAACAAACAACATATAATACAAACATAGAAGTTTCTATTCCTCTACTTGAACTCAATGAATACTTATCTTGTTCATTTTTCATTGATTTTACTTATAATAATTTAAGTAATGAATTAACTAATTCAACAAGATACCGTTCATCAGAGTTCACACTCAAATGTAACAAATTAACATCATATATAATAGCAGTAACAGTAGAGTGTTTTGAAAAAAAAATGCTCTCATGGAGACTAATGCCTTCTTAAGTTAAAATATGATTTAGAAATGTCATGTATATCCTGGTTAAATAATAGTAGCAAGCACTTAGTACAAATGTCATCATTATTCTGTCTAAATATAGTTAATATCAATTATGGTAGGTATCACAGCTACGAGTGCTGTTTGATCAATCCTGATATGGTGTGCATAGATGCAGCTATGTCTGGCAGCTAGTACATATGTCATTATTATTCTGTCTAAACATAGTTAATATCAATGATGGCAGGTATCATAGCTTCGAGTGCTGTTTGATTAAGCCTGATATGGTGTGTGTGGATGCAGCTGTGTCTGGCAGCTGTTGTATGTTGCCATTTTCATCTCTGAGAAACTGTGGGTTGCGGCTTGTGATCGAGGTTTACTGATGCTTATGTATTAAGAAGAGACATTTGGTGTTTTAACCTGGATCCAGGGAAAGGGGGTGGATACAACTGTGATTTGGTTTATTCTGGCAGACAATAGTTTGTTTATACATCTGCTGAGTGAGAGGAGGAAAGGCTGAAAGAATGTATTATCTCTTGTTATGATGGCTTGTTGGGAGTTTTTTTTTTTTATCTGTTTGCTCTCCATTCTTTTCCTGGCTGCTGCCTTGCTGAAAAAGAGGGAATTTAGGCTTGAAGTTGCAGTGAAGTGAAGCTTTGCTTCAGGTGCATTGTGAGCCTCTGCTATGCAGTACACAGACTCACTAACAGAAACAGATACTCCCAGGTTGCTATAATAATGGAGACAGAATGACGATAATGCTTAACGGCTCTGAGGAGCCTCCAAGATGATTCTCGGCAATGATGTTTTTGGTTTAAAAAAAAAAAAAAATATATATATATATATATATATATATATATATATATATATATATATAAAATAAAAGGACTGTTTTAAACCACATGTACACACATTGATGGCCTTCCAACACTTTGTTTAGCTCATTAAGTTGATTCTTGATAAAAAAATAATAATAAGCACAATTTTATATTTAAAATGTATTTTGGTCCAAACACATTCAGGACTTACATAAGAGTGGAAGTCTGAGTTATTGTGAAAGACTAAGAGAAATTGGTCTTGTGCAGTACCCTTTGCAGTAGTCTGGGAGGTGAGCTTGCTCTGACATGTTGGGCATATGGGGATAGCTGATTCTAGAGGTGTTTGGGATTGCTGGGAAGTGCTAGGGAGTCATTAGATTTCCTTCGTGGAAATATCTGTGGGAATGGAAGTTGTGTTGAGTGGTTCACTGGCAGAGTGGCCACTGCATGGAACAGTCTGGTAAAATGGAACAGGACAAATATTGGTTTGGATATTTTAAAAACAGCCTGGAAACACACCACATGAACTAGTGAATGGTATTCTGGCAAAACTGGATGGGCATTGTTGCCCGTGCTTGTAATACTGATATGTGTGTATGTAAGGATGGAAATATACTTATAACAAATAAGAAACTAGAAGGGTCTCATAATTTAAAGTCTGTGGACTGTATAAACATGCTTGGAAGGAGCCATTAATGAGAATAAACATTACAGCTTGTGGTCTCTCAAATAACTAAGCAACAGCCAAAAAAAAAAACAAAAAACAAAAAGACACACACAATAGTTATGCAATGTATGATTTGAGTAAATCTAGACATAAAATATATAATCATCATATAAGATGAAGCAGTCTGCTGAATTTAAATATTAAAGACATGATTTAATAACATGGGCTTGTGCCTAATAACACTACTGTCTTAACTTGTCATAAATGACATACACTACATGGAACATCAAGGAGAAGCATGATGATTTTCTTATATAAGTAAATATGCATAACATGTCATGTAATTGCTTAACTTGAATTGTAGTTTTTGTAACCCATCTTGACCATATATAATACTTAAGCAGTTACCAAGGTAACTAATGTTTTATACATGATATCAAACTGACAAAGTTGTTCAAGAGAAACAATAAAGACCTGAACTTGAAATGTCACAGAATGTAACAATCATATTCTGAACAAATAGTATTAAATTGACAGTAGACACTCAGTTTAATAACATGGCCTTGTGTATAATAACACTACTGTGTTAACTTGTCATAAATGACATACACTATATTGAACATCAAGGGGAAGCATGATGATTTTCTCATATAAGTAAATGTGTATAACAAGTCATATAATTGCTTTAACTTGAATTGGGTTTTGTAACCCATCTTGACCATACATAATACTTAAGCTGTTACCAATGTAACTAATGTTTTATACATGACATTAAACTGACAAAGTTGTTCAAGGAAAACAATAGAAGCCTGAACTAGGAATGTCACAGAATGTAACAATCATATTCTGAACAAATAGTATTAAATTGACAATAATCACTCAGTTTAACCTTTGCTGATTACACAAAATAGAATGCTGCCATTTAAATCTAAAAAGTTTCAGTATATGCCATATAATGGCAATTTATGAATATGAAAAGGGAACTTGTAATCATTAATCACAATAAGTGAATTTATTGTTTTTAACCTACAATTTCACTCATTTTGTAATAAGAAATGACAGATATGAAAATCCTTATGTGTAGGAAATGGGGGGAAGAAGGATGCACTGATAATTAAAATGCACTAACTTTCATCAATGTTCACATAAAACAAACTTGATGCTTTAAGTAAATTAGCAACAAAGTGATTACTTAAATGCTGGCAAACAATGAAATATAACTTCTGATATATCCAGTAAAATACATTGTATTATAAACATTAGGTATAAATATTATTAGCGTCTATTTATATTAAGTAATAGGTTTTGAAAGACTTCATCAGTAAGGGTGAATATGTTAAATAACTGTGTGCTATAATCTTTTACTGAGGTTTTATATATGATATATCCTACTTTACTATGATTGAATTGCTTGTCATCTATCTTTCATGTAAATATTAATTGCTTATACATTAAGTAGAAAATTATATTGTATTAGAATACTGTCTAATCTACAATAGTACTATATCTGTTCAAAATAATATAAATATTGCTTATTCCTATTATAAATATTCTCCATATGATAATTCAATTAATGGAGCTCAGATGTTCTGGATTGTCAAGGGATGAGTGATAATCTGATGGACTTAGGTTTATCCATCCGATTAGGAATGATTTTCATTCCGTGGCTAGTGCGGATCTTAGTTTTGTTAACATTTATTAATTTAAATTTGTTATTTCACAAAAACATTTTAGTATGCCTGACCAAAACATTACTTTATTGATAAACACTCAAAGTTTAAAACTGATAATTTCCTTTAAAAGCTCAAACATATACTTTATAGTTATCTGAGGAAAATGTTTAATAGTCACACTTAAACAAAAAATACATAGTCTAAATAACCTAAGATGGATTTAACTTTATTATTTTCAAATACCAATGGCTTAAACAATCCTAGCAAGAGATCAAATCTACTGAAATATTTAAAACTGAACAAACAACAAATTGTCTTCCTTCAAGAAACTAATTTCAAAACAAATGACAATTACAAATGGAATCCTAAGGAATATATGATATTGGCACAATCCACTTATAAGACAAAGACAAAAGGGGTAACAATTTTATGGAAAACAAATGTGATTAACCCAGAAATCATTTATAAGTATGAAGATAAAGAAGGCCTTATGGCATTAGTAATAGTTAAATATAATAACAGAATATGGACCCTAGCCAATCTATACTGGTTCCCAGGCATTGGAACAAGAACTGTTAAAAAACACTTGGATTTCATTTCCAATAATTATAAAGGCAACTTAATATTAGGAGGAGATTTTAACTGTACATTTGATATTTCTGAAACTACAAATAAAAGACAGCTGCGTACATCTGCTATATCAAAAGCTTTAAACAAGTGGGTAGAATAATTTCATCTTGTAGATACTTTCAAATTTAAAGAAGATAAATCTTTGTTATTTTCCCAGTAAAGATCACAGATTTGGTACCCAAACTAGAATAGATAAAATATTTGCTGCCCATGACTTACATTCTAAAATCATTAATTTCTCAATCACTCCCTGCCCCTTTTCAGACCGCAATTCATTGATACTAAAACTTCAACATGGGTACAAACCATTAATCTTTAATTCCAGAATTCCAGCATATATACTACAATTAAAGAGTTCAAACCCTGGTTATTATCTGAATTACAGTACCTCTTAGATATTAATTACACCACAGAGATAAATAAAATAATGATATGGGACTCATTAAAAGCTTACATATATGGTAAAACCTTAACTTGGTATAAAAAAATCAGAGAATGGGATTCTGAATTATTAGATCTACAATCCAAACTTTGGTCAGTAAAAGCTGAAAAAAAAAATCAAAATCATTTTAATATGAAAAAGAAAGTAGAAGTATTAAATAATAAATACAACAAAATTCTAACACATAAAACTAGTTTAGCTTTAGAAAAACTAAAAATGAATACCTTGGCCACTTCTCCCAAATATCTACATAATTTATCCACTAGAATCAAAATACATTCAAAAGCTAATAACATAAAATATATCTTCCATGAAAAGAAAGGGAAAAATGTCTCAGATATAGGTGACATTCTTGATGCCTATAGAAATCACTATGTGGAACATTTCCAAAAAGAAAATATACATATTGCTCAATTAAACCTATATGAAAAATATTCTAATATAAAAAAAACAGAAAAATTAAAACTAGATCTGCAAGCACACACATCCTACAAAGAAATTACAGATATAATAGAAGAGGGTAAAAATAATAAAGCTCCAGGTATAGATGGCATAATTATGGAAATATATAAACTTTTTCCTTCAAAGATACTATGCCTCTTCCATAAAACTCTTATTAGAAATTCAGTCACAATCTTTAATACCACCCTCTTGGAGATATTCCTTAATCACACCAATCCTAAAGGAAAACAAATCACCAAACCTCTATACCTCATATAGACCTATGCCATTATTAAATAATGACTATAAGATATTTATGACAATATTAACCAACAGAATGAAAATATCACTATCCAAAACAATAAATAATGATCAGACTGTATTTATATATCATAGACACACATGACAATATTAAATGATAATTTCTCTTATAGATTATGTTAATAAAGAAAATAAACACTCATAATTGGCTTAGATATAGAGAAAGCCTTTGATTCTCTAAATTGGGACTAGTTATTCAAAATCCTAATGCTATTTAAATTTCCTGCATCCTTTGTTCATCTCCTAAAGAATATATATTTAAATAATTTGGCATATGTCAAGTTAGGTCCTTATACCTCTGAATCTATACATATAACAAAAGGCACTAAACAAAGATGTCCCATGTCACCAATTCTATTTGCTCTGGCTATTGAAATATTGGCAGATTCAATTCATAACAATATAAAAATCAAAGGAATAGTTGTTTATGAACAATACAATTCTAAAGTAATGCTACTTGCTGATGACATATTATTAACATTATCTAATACAAAAGAGACATTAGAAGAATTAGATATATTAATTGACAAATTTCACATGACTTCAGGACTCCATTTCAATAAATCAAAATAAAAATGTCTATTTTTATTTTTAAATAAAAAAAGAACTGCAGAATAAGGTGGGATCACATCATAGGGAAACAAGAATCTACCTTAAAATATCTAGAAATTGAGTTATGCAAGGATAATAATGAATTAGTCTCAAAAAACTACAATAATATCATCAATGCAATTAAAATCTCTGTGGAAAAATGGAACAAAATAATATTAACATTTGAAGATAGACTACAGTTAATAAACATGGTTTTACTGGCCAAGATCCTATATATAGCATTGGCAATACAACTGTTACCAGAAATGAATATACTTAAAGAAATAAATTCATGCCTAATAAAATTTTATGGTTTCCCAAAAGAAACAGAATAGCTTTAATACATCATATCAGACCATGGAAACAGGGAGGTTTAAACTTTCCTGATATAGAAACATATATAAAAGCATCAATATTTAAAACAATCTCAGATTGGATAAGTCCAAATTGTTCTGCAAATCGGAAACAATTACTAACTGTAATATCAATAAATCAATTTGATTTACAAAAAAAAATTCAAAAAAACAGATAAAAACAATTTGCCATGGCACATATGTATTAGTATGCAATATAACACAACTAAACCCACTAAAACTCATATGATTAATTATTACATTGACTAATTTAAGAAATTATTAATGCAAATATAGATTTAAAAATCTGGTTTGATCTTGTAACACCATTTATAGTCACAAAGAACTTTCCACATACAATATATAGAGAAATTCTTAATTCCTGGGAACAGAAATTTTACAAAATATTAATAAACTATAAAACAACACCCAAAACCTCATATTGGAAATATATAACAAAAGGACACTCAATATAGTTAACTGAAGATATTAAAACAAATATCTTATTATCGATAAAATATACATCCTTTCCACAATACTGGAATGTTTTTAATTGGAAATGTTTGCACAGAGCATTCTTAACCCCAGATAGAATCAATAAAATTAGTTCTTCCATAAAAGGAATATGTTGGAGATGTGAGCAAGTACACAATGCAGAATGGAACCACATTTTCTTTGATTGTGTTAAAATTAAGCTCTTTTGCAATGGTATTAATAACTTTCTACAAGCTTTATTTAATGAATCATTTTATTTAACTAAAGCTCTTGTATTATTAAATGTGAATGAAGGTCCTCATTTGAATAGGTCAAACATGTATCTAGTATGGACTATACTTGCAATTTCAAGGAAGTGTATAACAAGAAGATGGAATACAAACACAATACCAACTTTGGAAGACTTATACAGCGTACTGAATATTACAGCATTATTGGAAATTAAAATTAAAGAACTAAGAATTTATCCAAAGCCATTTATCAACAACCCTTGGGGAAAAGTCTGATCATTGATTGACAGTATACAATAATTGATCAAACACTCTGATAATTGAGTGGACATACTTATAAAGTAACTGTATACATTAAGATCTGTTATAGTGTCAGGCTAATGTAAATAATGTACATAGTTATTTAAGGTGTTATGTATAAATACCATGGAATTCATTCAAATGTATTTGAAAAATAAAAAAATTTTGAGAAAAAAATCATTGTCATATTTCCGGTCAATAACACCAACTCTGGGCAAACTAATTCAACTTATTTTTACATACAACATGTTAGTCTAGTTTTTTTTTTTCTGAAACAACTTCATGGTATCAGCATTTTATATTCTTGTGTATATTTTTGTTAGGGCACAAAAGATGTTTTCTGGGAGTTGCTAATGTGTGCTGTTCTTAAGTAGGTATGTAAGCTTTAATAAATCTCACATATGAAAAGTTTAATGCTGCTGACATTTCTAGATATTACTTTGATAATCTGTTTGTATTTCTCTGATGTAAACTCTTCTCAGTTTTTATGGAATGAGATGTGCTCAGCACAAGGGGGAGATTTGTTTTTAGTTTTAGGAACCTCAACTGTACTTTGTTGTATCTTTCGGCTTTTCCCAGTTAGGGGTCGCCACAGTGGAACTCCGGTCCGCTAATGATTGGCAGTAGATTTTTACGTGCCGAGTTGCCAGCTCTGACACACAACCTTCAATGAAGGTACGCCCATTCATGCATGTCTCCACACAGAAGATGCTTTAGCTGAGAATCGAACAGGACAATGTCTTACTGTGAGGCGACAACGCTACCGCAGCACCACCACCGCAGCATGAACCTCAACTGTACTAGTTCTTATTAAAGATTAACACTTTTTTATTAACACTTCTAAGAAAAAGCAACATAACTTATCTTGTGTGGATAATATTTTGTTGTCATATAGTCTGTGAATGATTTCTAGATAACCATTTAAAATATGAAATGTTGATCAGTAGAACCTGAATAGGATTCAAACAGCAAATAAATGGAACTATTCTGCCACCTTTTCTATAAATCAAGGGCACAAATTGCCTTTGCTCAAGAAGCCTGTAAACAGAATGAACAGTGGTCCAAAGTCAATAAAAAAGTAGATTAAAGGCATTGTTGAGACAAGCCCTTCTAAAAATACACTTGTGATAGCTGTTTTAATAAAAATATCCTTAAAAATGAAAATACTTGACTCAAATATAGATATCTATGGAAGACTTTATTATGTTATTTACATGTATAATAGAATTGTGAAACCTTTTGTATTGTTTAACCTGTATGCACCTTGTTCCGACCAAAGTTTATTGCATCAATCTATAAACTTTTTCACAACTTTAAAAATCATTACCTTATTATTGGCAGTGAGCAAAAAACAGCTGAACTAGAATCCATTCTTAAAAACCAGGCCATTTCTATTAAAGGAAAAAAGAAATACAAAATCAAAAGAAAGTTGGCCAACATTAGTTTTTTTAGTGAACTGTCTTTTAACTCAATATGATGTCTCATTTCAAAAACATACAGATGTAGCCAGGTTATTTATTTGGGTTAGGTATTATTTTATTTTTTCTGTCCTGCTCAAATTTGGCTATCCATTTTAAATGTAGTAATGGCTACCTTTCAAAATAAATTTCATTGAAAAGCATCACATCAGGGTTGTTCACATTTATCCTGTCTATTTGATATCTACATCAAACCTTTCTTTTAACATGTAACATCTACATTTCGCATTTCATCCTAATATGTTTGACACGACAAGTCTCGGGAAAACTTTTGCTGATGATGTCAACATTTAATGTCAACATCCTTCAACAGGTTTTCAAAAATACTAAAAACTATACACTTAATTGTA